>NC_055965.1:34144190-34266690 GCF_018492685.1 Alosa sapidissima
GACTGCAGACAGGGGTTAGTTGTATGGGGTTAGTTCGTAATGGAAATTTGGTTAAGTCTGCTGACATCACAGATTGTTCAACCAAAAACGCATACTAGTGCAGCCAAATTGTTTTCGCAACATATAAACCTTGTCATCATCACCTCCATTTCAGAAAAGGTGAAAGAAAATTGCTTAACTCTAACAGAGTAATTAGTGTATCTCTGCAGCTAAATAAACAATTTTCTTATATGATATTCTGAATAATGGACAAAAATAGTGTTATTGGACAAGTTGGACACGGAAAAAGAATTATTGGCACATTATTGCATCACAATTTATAAACCAGATAAGGTGGTTGTCTAGACATATTCCGGCCCTTCCTGTAATTTTTTTGAGTTTGAAGAAAAAACACTGTCCAAGATGATGTCAAAGTGATCAAAAACTATTTGTTTTCTGAAATATTGTCAGATTTGCTATTACACCACTATAGCACTGTGGCTGACTGCACATAGCCTGCAGGGGGCGCAGTGGGTCACAACACTTAATTGCTTTCATGTGGAAATATGATCATATAAATATTGCATATTTCACTATATTTTTTTAATATATTGACATAAATATAAAAATTGTAAATATATTGATGTAGATATTTTTCTCAGGTCACTTTATGACAGAAATACAATGCAACATTGTAATATCTCAAGGGATATCTCAACAACACCAAACACAACAAATAACTACCCAGATGGTCAAATGAGGACCTGCAAAGGGGCCATTTTGATACTAGATAAATAAATCTGACCCCTGTAAGAGTAAAGAGCATGGTTCGCAGAGCGCAGTATAATCTGGCTGAAAGGCTTGTTCACCAAAATGCATAAAATATCAAAGGCCTTTAGTGTAAAAACAATTAGAGACACAGACACACATATTTGGGTTTTTCCATGTGTTTGGCATCGGAGCACCTGAGAACCAAATGTTCAGAGAGGATGACTTGTGAAATTTAAATGTTCAAACTTGATTATTTGAACCCTTTATATTAAGCAATGGAGTCAGGTAGCCAGAAACTAAAATAAAGGCAATTACTACAACCATCAAATCCGTAATGTTTTTAGTATAGAGAAACACTATGAAGAATGTAATCTGACACATATGGACATTTCTGAGTGGAGAGCTCACATTCTCTTTGATCTTCTTGCTTCTGTAGACAAGTGTGATGTCCTTGTGCACCTCAGGACATGCCATGTCTATTTTCGTCAGCACTGCGACCTCAGGGATTTCTGCAACAGAAAACAGATTGAGTTCATGGTCCGAAATGGACATTAGCTGTAGGGTAGATAGTATATAATCACTGATATTGCAACCCAGCCGTCCAGCAAATTGATTCTCCTTTATTCTCCAACCAAGGGATGTGCTTCAGTGAATTTGGGTGGTTTGGGTGTGTTTTTTAAAAAACATTTTTTTTACTTAAAACGCACACATAAAATTGGACATAAGAGACACAACCGCCTACTCACACTGGCAATCACTGAACTGTGCCATGTGGTCAGACTACTCAAGTTCAGAGTTCCCAGAATGTTCTGTTATCATTACCGAGCTGGCCTTTAAGAGGGGCAATTCAGCTATGTCTATTGTTCAATGTCCATGATATTCTCAACAGTATGCTCTTAAAAACGCAATGCATATGCATATGAATTCAATATGTTTGAGGATTCTTCCAGATTTTTTTATTTTTTTTCGCATGGCCAATTTTCCGTCAAGGATTTCTGTGACACTGAAAGACCAGGGTACACAAAACTTGAAAAATCTTATTTTTTGTATGTTGATCGTGAGGGGCCTTCGCTGCCCGGTGGTCATAATAATAGATATAACAGTAGGCCTATATTGTGATGCTGTTTTTTGGTTCTGCGCTGACTGATTATGCGTGTAAGAATAGATATAACAGTATATCGTGATGCTGCTTTACGGTTCTGTGCTGACTGATTATGCGTGTAGTAATAGATATAACAGTATATCGTGATGCTGTTTTTTGGTTTTGCGCTGACTGATTATGCGTGTAATAATAGATATAACAGTATATCGTGATGCTTTTTTTGGTTCTGCGCTGACTGATTATGCGTGTAATAATATAACAGTATATCGTGATGCTGTTTTACGGTTCTGCGCTTATAAATAAACACAGTCAATACTGTAAGTCTGAGGCTATTTGCAAGGTGTCTGCCACCCAGTTTATGTTATGTTCTGCCCAAAAAGTACTGCTTGCTGTCAAAGTGCTGATTTCAAAATGTTACTGACAGATAGACACTTTACAATCGGATAATCCTGTCATTGTAATCAAAATATTGTTTATTTGCAAACTTATGTCAGCAAACTAGCATGTTGTTACTACCCACAGTAGGCAGTTTGAAGCAGCTGGGTATCAACACACAGGGTAAATTCCAATCACAGTCCTTGCAATCTACGTCGCACTGACACAAAGTTGACATTTTTGGAGGTGCTCGTCAAGCAACAGCATATAGGCCCCTTGGAAGGGGGTACATGGAGACGCAGAGGGGCTCTGTGGGGCTACGCCGTCGATTCGACACAGAAGCACAACACAGCCTCTCGAATGGTTGAGAGGGCCTTGTCTGTAGTATTAATTAATACATGCATTTGAAGAAAACATTAGTCTGATAGCTACTTACTCAGCTCACTGGCTTTTATTCTTATCTCCCTCATCTTCTTGAAGAAGTCATCGTCTATCAGAGAAACCTTGTCAGCGGGGACGATGCCTACGAGACAGTGGATTCTGTCACCCAGAGAGGGACAGCTGTTGTAGTGTGGATCGCTGTCTGATATGGGGCTTCTAGGGTTCAACTGCAGGGTAGAAAGAAAGTAGCTTCAATTGACTTAAAACAGAGACTTTCTAATGAGGAGACAAAGCACTCAAAACCTCCTCCATAGAAATGTTAGTTTGTAACGCCACATATCTTGCCCCTTCCGCGGTGAAAAAGTCAACATGTGAATACATCGTGCCAATCATGTGTTATCTTGTAAACAAGGCCACATCTACAGTATAATGTGGCCTTTAAGGGTGTGTTGTTAACTTGTAGCCATTATGAATGTGTCCTTTAAGGGGGTGTTGTTACCTTGTAGCCATTTTTAACGTGACCTTTTAAGGTGTTCATAAGGTCTTCAGGATGCACCCCTCCAGAGTCACCAGTTTCCAAACCCATGACATCACAGATGACAAATGGCAGTTGTCCAGATTTACCTTTTCTGATTTTATGGATTTGAAACTAAACAAACAAACAAAAAAGTTATCATAATCATTGTGTAAAAAACCACATCTCATTTGTTTTTTGTTTTTTTTGGATTTGAAACTAAACAAACAAACAAACAAGCTAATCATAATCATAGTACACATTCTACATCACACCTTATGCATTTTTTTACTTATTTACCAACCCCACTCTCACTCATTCACTAAATTCGTTCCAATTTTAAATCGATTGAGAGAGGTGGTTTTGTCAGAAAAGGTACCATGTAAACAAGTAATCTGATTAATGGAATGCATTTCTTCTTTCTGTGTTCTCTATGTGTAACACACAGTGAAGTGAACAAAGTTAAGAATTGTCGAACAACTTGATGGCCGTGAATCTTCTAACAACGACTTAGTCAAAGTCAAGTGTTTGATGCAGTAAAAGTAAACAGAGAATTTCTAATAGGGCTCTGGGGAATTGAAGATAGCAGAAGTGTTGTAGTCAATATTGGTCTCGAGTCCCCTTTAACATGGTCTCGCTCTTGTCTCTGAATTTTTCTTTATTTCAAGACCAGGCAGGACCACTCAAAACAAACTTTTAAGATGATGCAGTACTATGATTGGATGTATAACATTCAACCAACAAGGTGTAATTTGATAGAGGCTGCTTATCTCATTGAGTGCCAAAACATGCGTTGAGTGCCAAAAACGTAATATTACGTTTTTAGCTTTTTTTAAATTACGAAACTAGACACTCTAACACACCTTATATGTGATTTTGGGAACTCTGTGATTAATGGAAATGAAATATATGACGATCGAAAACTCATGAAAACGTACAATCTGGACATTTTATCTGGACATTTTATCATAACTCGGTTGCCGCTTTGGGTCGAATCAGTGACGCATGCACATCAGGTCAAAACCAGGCCATTTTCGTGGGTCTATCACTAGGTGGCAGTCTTGCCAGGTCTCGCTGATCACTTCCCGGAAAGTTTACACAAGTAAGTAACAGGCAACACTTCATATTTCATGAAAGACGTTATATCTCCATTTCTAGAAAAAAACAGCGATTTTGATGAAAACTAGCCACTGTTTAGCTTGGGATTTCTCAGGAACAGAGGCGTGTAGAAATACACGGTTTGCACCCACCGAGAGCTTAAAGTCTCACCTTTTAAACGAGCCATTGTATGTGTTTATAGCTATAACACAGAATATGCTGTGGCTGTACAAAAATCATCAACAATGGTCTAGATTGCTGGCACTCTAGGACAAAGCTCCCGAAAACAGCTTGGCATTCAATGAGTTATACAGTGTACTGAAAAGTTAAGAAAGACGTATGTACTGTACTGTGATTGTTTATTGTTATCATAGTTGAAGTTATACCATGATATAGATTTTAGCCATAGCTGAGCCCCAATATGGTGCCTCTGTTTCACATTTCATAATAAGTCATGTCAATAGCCTCATTTCTGGACTTGGTCTCGCCCTGCTTTGGTCTTAATCTGGACATGGTTTTGACCTGGTCTCGCCCTGCTTTGGTCTTAGTCTGGATTTGGTCTCGCCCTGCTTTGGTCTCGCCCTGCTTTGGTCTTAGTCTGGACTTGGTCTCGCCCTGCTTTGGTCTGGACTTGGTCTTGCACTGCTTTGGTCTTAGTCTGGACTTGGTTTTGACATGGTCTCGCACTGCTTTGGTCTTAGTCTGGATTTGGTCTTGCACTGCTTTGGTCTTAGTCTGGACTTGGTCTCGCTCTGCTTTAGTCTTAGTCTGGACATGGTTTTCACATGGTCTTGCCCTGCTTTGGTCTTAATCTGGACATGGTTTTGACTTGGTCTTGCCCTGCTTTGGTCTTAGTCTGGATTGGTCTTGCACTGCTTTGGTCTTAGTCTGGACTTGGTTTTAACTTGGTCTATCCCTGTTTTGGTCTTAGTCTGGATTTGGTCTCGCCCTGCTTTGGTCTTAGTCTGGACTTGGTCTCGCTCTGCTTTAGTCTGGACTTAGTCTTGCTCTGCTTTGGTCTTAGTCTGGACTTGGTCTCGCCCTGCTTTGGTCTTAGTCTGGACTTGGTCTCGCTCTGCTTTAGTCTGGACTTGGTCTTGCTCTGCTTTGGTCTTAGTCTGGACTTGGTCTGGCCCTGCTTTGGTCTTAGTCTGGACTTGGTCTCGCTCTGCTTTGGTCTTAGTCTGCACTCGGTCTCGATACCCGCTGGTCTTCATAAAGACTTCGTCTTAAACTTTAGAGATCTATAGTAAGAAACTGCAATGAGGAAACTGTCTTACCATCTTTGTGAAGCTGACATCAGTTGCTGCATCTACAGTGGCTGCACTGGTCATGCGGTCCTGAAAGATGCTGTCGATGTTGACGAAGCTGGACTTCCCGGCTCCGGGTGGTCCGTACATGAGGATCCGCAGATGTTGGACATCTGGACTGCCGAGTTGAAGTTCCTGCACTTTACTTTTCAGTGCTTTAAGTTCCTTCTCTTTGTCTCTGTCTCAAACAAATGTTCCATATCAGCTAAATTATTTCGGTTCCACTAACAGAAGACATCAGTGATTGATTTTAGAAAACGGTTTAGGATATGATTTGCTTTTATCAGCGAAATTACTCATGTTCCACACATAGGACATATCAATGATTGATGATTGCTAAGGGAAATGCACTGATGCTTTGCTTACCCCCATTTGATTTCTCTCCAATCTTTTTCCATCACTGCATGAAACATAATGTTAAAAATGTATCTCCTTATTATTACAGTGCATGAAAATGCACTGTACTGTTCTTCCAAGGCTTTTTACAGTGCATGAAAATGCACTGTACTGTTATTCCAAGGCTTTTTCTTCTTCTTCTTCTTCTTCTTCTTCTTCTTCTAACGCAGTTAATGCAGCTTAAACCGTTTAACGTAGAAACTTCATTCAAACTATGTTGCGTAGGTCTTACTTAGGACATGTGGGCTTTGTATTTTTCAACTTTGTAACTTTTATACTTTTTAAACTATTAATTAAAAACTAGTCAAAATTTCCCCATAGACTTAACATGGGCTGATGACATCACAATAGAGCCGTTAAGCAATTAGAATCCTATGGCAGGTGTTCGGGCCACCTGGACCAACTGCCAGTCTCAGGCTTTAAGCATACAAACTGGCCCTATTAAGACTACACATCCTGTTCAACTGCTTCCTCTGCCAAAAGCTGTTTCAAAATAAAAGTCCTCACTACAATATTTCACTGTTAAACAATTTAACCCTTTAAACTACTGAACTTTTTAACTGTTCAGCCATTGTAACTGTTACTTGTCATCAACTATGACTCCTACCCACTGTAGCTAGTTAGCTAAGTTAGCTAAGTCACATGGTTAGCATAGTTAGCATGCTAGCATGTTAGCATGCTAGTTAGCATTTTTAGCAAAACTGCTTAAAATGATTAGCTAAGTTAGCTAAGTCATATGGTTAGCATAGTTAGCATGCTAATATGTTAGCATGCTAGTTAGCATTTTTAGCAAAACTGCTTAAAATGATTAGCTAAGTCAGCTAAGTAACATGGTTAGCATAGTTAGCATGTTAGCATGCTAGTTAGCATAGTTAGCATACCTGCTAAAATGATTAACTAAGTTAGCTAAGTAACATGATTAGCATAGTTAGCATGTTAGCATGCTAGTTAGCATAACTGCTAAAAATGATGAGCTAAGTTAGCTAAGTCACATGGTTAGCATACTTAACATTTTAACATTGTTAGCATGCTAGTTAGCATAGTAACTTGGTTAACATTATTATCTTTGTTAACATAGTTAGCATAACTGCTAGCAAACATTAGAGCCATTCCAAGTGTCAGTTATCGTCAACTATCTACCTAAATAATTGAACCATTTAAACTATCCACTTATTTAACTGTTCAGTCATTCCAACTATATTAAACCTCATCTACCTAGCAACCAATAGTTTGTTTTTACTGTGTATGATATTTTACATCATATTTTTGCATTTTCATGCACTGTATTTCCTTCAGGAAATGCTTTTCTAGTTACAGTGCATGAAAATGCACTGTACTGTTCTTCCTAGGCTTCTTATTCTTATTCTTATTCTTCCGCTAACGCATTTAATGCAGCTTCAACCGTTTAACGTAGAAACTTCATTCAAACTATGTTACGTAGGTCTTACTTGGGACATGGGTGCTATGTATTTTTCAGCTTTGTAACTTTTATACTTTTTAAACTATTAATTAAAAACTAATCAAAATTTCCCCATTGACTTAACATTATGATTATGACATCACAATACGGCCGTTAAGCAATTAGAATCCTATGGCAGGTGTTCGGGCCACCTGGACCAACTGCCAGTCTCAGGCTTTAAGCATACAAACTGGCCCTATTAAGACTACACATCCTGTTCAACTGCTTCCTCTGCCAAAAACTGTTTCAAAATAAAAGTCCTCACTACAATATTTCACTGTTAAACAATTCAACCCTTTAAACTACTGAACTTTTTAACTGTTCAGCCATTGTAACTGTTACTTGTCATCAACTATGACTCCTACCCACTGTAGCTAGTTAGCTAAGTTAGCTAAGTAGTATGGTTAGCATAGTTAGCATGCTAGTTAGCATTTTAAGCAAAACTGCTTAAAATGATTAGCTAAGTTAGCTAAGTCACATGGTTAGCATAGTTAGCATGTTAGCATGTTAGTTAGCATTTTTAGCAAAACTGCTAAAAATGATTAGCTAAGTTAGCTAAGTCACATGGTTAGCATAGTTAGCATGCTAGCATGTTAGCATGCTAGTTAGCATTTTTAGCAAAACTGCTAAAAATGATTAGCTAAGTTAGCTAAGTCACATGGTTAGCATAGTTAGCATGCTAGCATGTTAGCATGCTAGTTAGCATTTTTAGCAAAACTGCTAAAAATGATTAGCTAAGTTAGCTAAGTCACATGGTTAGCATAGTTAGCATGCTAGCATGTTAGCATGCTAGTTAGCATTTTTAGCAAAACTGCTTAAAATGATGAGCTAAGTCAGCTAAGTAACATGGTTAACATAGTTAGCATGTTAGCATGCTAGTTAGCATTTTAAGCAAAACTGCTAAAAATGATTAGCTAAGTTAGCTAACTCACATGGTTAGCATAGTTAGCATGTTAGTTAGCATTTTTAGCAAAACTGCTTAAAATGATGAGCTAAGTCAGCTAAGTAACATGGTTAACATAGTTAGCATGTTAGTTAGCATAGTTAGCATAACTGCTAAAAATGATTAACTAAGTTAGCTAAGTAACATGGTTAGCATAGTTAGCATGTTAGTTAGCATAGTTAGCATAACTGCTAAAAATAATTAGCTAAGTTAGCTAAGTCACATGGTTAGCATACTTAGCATTTTAACATTGATAACTGCTAAAAATAATTAGCTAAGTTAGCTAAGTCACATGGTTAGCATACTTAACATTTTAACATTGTTAGCATGCTAGTTAGCATAGTAACTTGGTTAACATTATTATCTTTGTTAACATAGTTAGCATAACTGCTAGCAAACATTAGAGCCATTCCAAGTGTCAGTTATCGTCAACTATCTACCTAAATAATTTAACCATTTAAACTATCCACTTATTTAACCGTTCAATCATTCCAACTATATTAAACCTTATCTACCAAGTAAATCATTTACCTATATAAACTATCCACCTATTTAACTGTTCAGTCATTCCAACTATATTAAACCTCATCTACCTAGCAATCAATATAGTTTGTTTTTACTCTGTATGATATTTGACATCATATTGTTTGCATTTTCATGCACTGTATTTCCTTCAGGAAATGCTTTTCTAGTTCTTCTTATTCTTCTTCTTCTAACGCAGTTAATGCAGCTTCAACCGTTTAACGTAGAAACTTCATTCAAACATTGACGCGTAGGTCTTAATTAGGACATGTGGGCTTTGTATTTTTCATCTTTGTAACTTTTATACTTTTTAAACTATTAATTAAAAACTATCAAAATTTCCCCATTGACTTAACATTGCCCTTTATGACATCACAGCAATTAGAATCCTATGGCAGGTGTTCGGGCCACCTGGACCAACTGCCAGTCTCAGGCTTTAAGCATACAAACTGGCCCTATTAAGACTACACATCCTGTTCAACTGCTTCCTCTGCCAAAAACTGTTTCAAAATAAAAGTCCTCACTATAATATTTTACTGTTAAACAATTCAACCCTTTAAACTACTGAACTTTTTAACTGTTCAGCCATTGTAACTGTTACTCGTCATCAACTATGACTCCTACCCACTGTAGCTAGTTAGCTAAGTTAGCTAAGTAACATGGTTAGCATAGTTACCATGCTAGCATGTTAGCATGCTAGTTAGCATTTTTAGCAAAACTGCTAAAAATGATTAGCTAAGTTAGCTAAGTCACATGGTTAGCATAGTTAGCATGTTAGCATGCTAGTTAGCATTTTAAGCAAAACTGCTAAAAATGATTAGCTAAGTTAGCTAAGTCACATGGTTAGCATAGTTAGCATGCTAGCATGCTAGTTAGCATTTTTAGCAAAACTGCTTAAAATGATTAGCTAAGTTAGCTAAGTCACATGGTTAGCATAGTTAGCATGCTAGCATGCTAATTAGCATTTTTAGCAAAACTGCTAAAAATGATTAGCTAAGTTAGCTAAGTCACATGATTAGCATGCTAGCATGTTAGCATGCTAGTTAGTAGTTTTAGCAAAACTGCTTAAAATGATGAGCTAAGTCAGCTAAGTAATATGGTTAACATACTTAGCATTTTAACATTGTTAGCATGCTAGTTAGCATAGTAACTTGGTTAACATTATTATCTTTGTTAACATAGTTAGCATAACTGCTAGCAAACATTAGAGCCATTCCAAGTGTCAGTTATCGTCAACTATCTACCTAAATAATTTAACCATTTAAACTATCCACTTATTTAACTGTTCAGTCATTCCAACCATATTAAACCTCATCTACCTAGCAACCAATATAGTTTGTTTTTACTCTGTATGATATTTTACATCATATTTTTGCATTTTCATGCACTGTATTTCCTTCAGGAAATGCTTTTCTAGTTGTTATTGTTGTTGTTGTTCTTCTTCTTTTTCTTATCCTTCTGCTTCTTATTATTATTATTATCATTGTGTGTGTGTGTGTGTACATGTACTCACATGGAGAAGGCAGAGTAATCTTTTTTTTAAATAGCCACGCCATTTCTCCCTGTGTCACAGAGTAAAATGAGAAATGGTGAATATCAAAGCAGATTACTCTAACAACTTTTTTTTTTCAATTTAAGACCTGTTAATTACATCAAAAAGTTTGTGTTTGTGTGTGTCAGTGTTTACATTACCAGCCACAAAAAGAAAATGACCGGTATCATGTGTAGTTGCCCAGCAGAAACGAACAAACAAACAAAAACACGGACAGAATGTCTGGAGAAAAAAATGCTAAATTCTGGATCTGATCTACCTGATCACTTCTGAATGTAAATGAGGATGTAAATTCTTCATGACAAGGGTTTACATGTAAATGAGGATGGGGTTCTTCATGATAAGGGTTTACATGTAAATGCGGATGGGGTTCTTCATGATAAGGCTAAACAAATCCTGAGACGGGTAATTGGAGATTGGTTCAGATTGATTAAGTCATCCAAGAATGACTGCATGACTCACCTGCATGCCCCCACCCAACACCTCCTCTTCCTCACCTGCCCCCTCAACACCTCCACTTCCTCTTGCTCACCTGCCCCCCCAACACCTCATCCTCACCTGTGTGTGTGTGTGCATGTGTAGGCTGATGTGTTACTAAAGGAGGCTACTTAAAGCAGAACAAATATGTTCACTTTATATACCTTCACATCAACAATATTTTACTCAAACACAAACACACACACACACACACACAATTAGAAAAATAGCTCTTCAAGAGGTCATCATCAGTTGGGCAAGGTTCTATAAGTAGGTGTATTTTACTATTAAGCTAACTCAGGCATTTTATACAAATCAACATATACTTATTAACCACATCTAGATTTGGCAGTGCAGAAAAGCTAGGCTATTATGATAACATTGTTGTCTTTAGAAGTATTGCCAAGGTATTATATATTGTATATTATACGAAAGCTGCATTTCACATAGAAGAACTTTATGAGGAGAGGATGTTTACATCACTGCCTACTCTGCTATATGCTTATCAGCAGCTTGCAGAAACAGTTTGACTTTCATAGACAGGAAGTGGTGACTGACACAAAGCAGCGTGTGGTTTAGTGTGGGTGCAGGATTGGATAAGTGCTCGTGGGAACAAAACACATAAAATGGGCCAATATTGCTTTGTGACCATGTTTAATGGTTGTACTATTTGTACAGGGAACGCACACACTCTCTCCCATGTTGAACGCTGAACAACACACATAGTTATTCCGATTTCCCTTTAATGCAAACATTCATAAAGCTTAATGAAAATAAGAATTCTTCTATCAACCAAGGTGAAGTTCAGTCTCGTATCTAACACTATTTAAAAAAACACACAGCTCAGCATTTCAGTGGGGCAAACCTTATTATATATATATTTTACATTATACGAAAGCTGCATTTCACATAAGAGAGCTTATTGCTATTGTTGTATGTGTCCTACTTTGTACACAACTATTAGCACACACTGATGCTACTAAAGGGTCCTGCTAGTCTGTAGGCCACTGTTAGGGCCCTGCTAGGGCTTAATGAGCTGTCTGGGCTTATGGCTGGTGTCCCTCAGTCTGTCCACTGCTGATGGCTCTTCCTTACATGCTGACCTGCACTCTGAACATTCCTGGTGTGTCTCTCACTCACTGACTTTTCTCATCACTTCATTCACGTAATCAATTAGTAAACATTTAGTATAAAATACTTTTGGTGTGGTCTCCTTTCCACATCATTCCACCTTTGAGCTAGGCGCCCCCTAATGGTGAATGTGAACATGACACACAGGAGGATGTTTGTGCCTCTTCAAGCCTTTCTACATTGACAATGAAGATCAAAGACTCACAACAAAACGACCACCTTGCTGCTATCAAAATTAACACATTAATCACTGTGATTACTTTGAATGAATGAATGAATCAATCAATCAATAATACAACTAATTAATTAATAATACTTAAAAAAACATTGATCCACAGGTGAATGTGGTTGAGCCACATTGACTGTCCTTAACTCAGTCCTACAGCTAGGATGAATATCTTGGTATCAAGATAAACTAGATGACCTAACACATTGGTTTCATGATGGCAAGAGGACCAGGGCTCAATACCACTCACAATCTAATCAACAGATAAGCTAAATGATCATTGCAACACAAGCCAGAATGCAAACTAGGTTTGCGCAGAAAACAAAAACAGAAGCTAGGTCAGTAAATGATACCATTGTTGTCTTTACATTACATTACATTACATTACATTTGGCTGACGCTTTTTAACCAAAGCGACTAACAACATGGTAAACAGTAAGTTTTTAGAACAATTCTCACAATTTTAGGACAGTTTAAAAAAAAAAAAAAAAAAAAAAAAAAACATTAGAGTACAGTAAGAATAAGTGCGTCGGTGAGTGCTGTTTTTAACAGTTACTTGTCAGTTTAAAACGGCTGGTGAGTGCTAGGATCAGTAAGACTTGTAAGTGTTGCTATGAGAGTAGATGTTCTCTAAAGAGCTGGGTCTTCAGGAGTTTTTTGAAAGTGGAAAAGGATGTCCCTACCCTTGTAGGAACTGGCAGTGTGTTCCACCAACGAGGAACAACAGATGAGAAAAGTATCTTTACATATAGTACCTTCTCACTTCTTATGACATAGCCTATATATTGATATTTGTTTTCATGCTAGCACAACTGGAAAGAACACAGTATTAGAGAGGTTATTAGCTGTGTTTGTCCTACCTTCATGAGAAGAGGAGATCTGTGTTTATACAGCTGCGTAGGCTACTGGGTCTGATCATCAGCAAGCTTGCAAAAAGAGTTTGACTTTCACAGACAGGAAATGATGGCTGGCAGTGAAACAGCATGTGGTTTAGTGTTTGTACCGGACATAAGATGTGAACATAAGATGAGCTAGTAGGCCTGTGGCTTTGTGACGGTGTTTTATGACCGTGGTATTTTAACAGGGAACACACATAGTTTTCCCCATACACATATAATTGTCTTTCCAATGTCCCTGTTCATTAGAATAATCATGAAGCTTTATGAAAATAATTCTTAAATCAACCAAGCAGAAAGGTCTATTCTACTAAAAACACTGAATCCCTAAAACCATGAGTGAAAACACAGCTCAGCATTTCAGTGGTTCTAGCTACCTGACACAACTATTAGTTTACACTGATGCTACTACTGGTAGGGCCCTGCCTGACACAATGATTAGTTTACACTGTGGCTGACACTGATGCTTGTCCATGCTGGGTTTGTCACGCCTACTTTTGTTGCTGGCATTTGCTCTGTGCTCTTGTGTGTCTTTCCCTCTAATGGCTTGTAGGTGGGGGTGTGGACGTAGAGCTCTCAGAGGAGGGCTGTATGAGCTTATGGCTGGCAGTCATTCAAATGAGGTGCTGCTAGTTTGAAGCCTGGGGCTGAACCATACAGTGCACACAATTACTAATGGAGAGAAGATGCAAAGCAATGAAATATATTGATGATAATGATGATGATGATGACACTTGTGAGGTAGATCGATTCAGTGGATGCTTTAATCACCCATTACATGCACTGATGTGTCAGTTTGGAATTGGCCTCTTGAGAGCAAATACCCAGACAACTTAGAATGAGAAGAAATAGTAATAAACAATATAATATATATATATATATATATATATATAATAGTAATAAACAAAAAAAGATAATAATGAACAATCATTGTAAAAAGGATGATTTATTTCAACTAATCCAGAGGTAATAACTAACACATTTCATATTATATTGAACAGATTTTATGCCATTTAAAAACCTGTGGGTTAATGCTTAAAATGGTTTGTCCTGGTTAGATTACAGTTGTCACATTTTTCAAAACTCTAAACACAATTAGCACAATTATTTTACAGTATTTACGAATGTTAACACACAACATCCCACAATATAGTCCGGTGGACAGCCCATAGAGCCCCATTGTGGACCCGGAAATGTTGAGTACACCAAAGTTTTATGATGGATATATATAGTATGGGTTCCCAGCATGCAGAAACTGCCGGATGCTAATTTGCATATGTTGGGCAATTTGTGTAATTGAGCTAATTAGCATAAATTAGCATACTCGCCTATATTGATGATATTATAAGAGCTGCTTGGCAAAAATGGACAATGTTAGTATGTTTTTAGGGGTTACTGGAGATGTTGAGTCCATATCTGACATTTTCAAGATTCAAAATCACTATTTAAACTTGGTTTGGTCACGTTTTTACTCTCATTAAGCTGATTTTGCTGAGTTTTTTGGTCCAATTTAGACAGATTTTTGGAGGATAGGGCTGTAGCGATATACAGTAGGGCTGTAACAATACACCAACTTAACAATTCGATTTGTATCGTGATTTGTGACCCACGGTTTGATACAAACCTCTTTTTTTGGAAGGGGGGGGGGGGGGTGGCTAGACTACAATAGAATATATCTGTATTATTTTATATCCTGATATAAAAAGAGAGAATACTGCATGTCTGATATTTATGACAGCACACTTTATGCAGATTAGCCTATAGCTTAGGCCTACTATTTCTATTACAACTACCACATTCAGCTGTCTGGTTGAAGCCTGGAAATATTGTAAACAAAGTAGCATAGTTGGCTAGCTTATCATAGTCTACTGATTGGACTGTTCAGGTTCCTCATGTGTTTTTAAGGTAATATTGTTCTCCTTGGGACATGCCCTTTTGGGAAACATTGGTATTGAGATGATCATTCAACTTGAATGCAAGAGCTTTAACAAATATGCACAGCATGCTAAAGATGCTAAGCAGATTTAATAGTGTAACGATTGATGAGACAGCGTTGTCTAATCAAAAGCTTTATTAAAGGTCGGGAGCAGGGACATAGGCACAGAACATAGCACACGCTAGGGAAGTCAAGAACACTCGCACACATACACACATAGGGTTGGACGCCACACCATAAAGGCACAAGAACACATATTAACAACCCCAAAGTTCTCCCAGAATCCCCAGCGCAAAACATTGTGGGAATTTCCAGCACAGTCCAGCACGCTACACAGCTCCCCCAGCAAGCCATTGCCGTCCTCGGCGCGGGCGTTCCCACATTCAGTCCAGGAAAGTCTCTGGCACTGCCACACAGCAGGTGGGGTGCACACACCGCAAGAGCCCTACTCACCCTGGGGAACCACGACCACCAGCGGCCCAATGTGGGGCGTGCTAGCAGTCACCTGGCCGTCGCTGCTCGTCCCCAGCGAATGCCCTCAGGTCGCACTTTCGCAGTGTGCACCACAGCAATGTTCCTCCAACACCTGGCGGGGCCTAGCCTCCACTGCCACAGACCCCCCGGCACTGAGCACCGTAACCGGCACCACACCTCCGACGCTCCGCTGTCTTGCCATCGCAGCCGGACCACGCTGCGCAATCAGGCTACAGCTACCGACGTTGGCATCCCTCCTCTGCTGCCTTGTCGCAGAGCTGTCCTCCGCTGCTCCCGGCCGCTCCACTCCGCCACGGTCGCGCCAAGGCCTAGACCTTCTCTCTGGCTCGTGGCATCGGATTTCACACAACAAACTTTTTTCCCCCTTCGAACAGGCCAACTCGAACAGGCGCCCACACAGCATGGTGCCTCCCACACGCACCCAAAGGCTTACAGTTCAGTTTTTCAGAGGGCCCTTCCACCGAGGCTGCCCAACCGTCGTGCCTCAAACGGCTCCTCCTTGCCGCTTCACCTCTGCTCTGCGGCCAGGGCCACCGGCAACTCCAGCCTAAAGCCGCCCGGCGGGGGCAGGGGCTCCAGGTCTTCTCGCGGTGAAGTCAGCACCCAGGCCGGCGTCACCACCTCATCTTCCAAGGCTGCTTCCTCAGGCCGCTCTCCCGGTCGCGTTAAGTCTTTCTCCGCCGTGGCCACTGCATCGAGACCCTCTTCAGGCAAGCACTCCTCCCGTAACCAGGCCCAGGTGACGGCTTGTCTCTACTGAAGGCCTCTGTAAGCTTTTTAGTACCCCTTGCAAGGGCTCTTTTTGGAACCTTTTTTTTTTTTGGCCTCCACCTACCATGGACGGATTATGAACTTTCGGGCCCCTGGGCCCAGATGTATTAAGGGCCCCCCACTAATTGTTGCATATGTGGAAGGGGGGTTTGGGGGTCCTCCCTCAGAAATGTTTTAATTTGTTTGATGTGATTTTCTGTATTCTGGTGCATTTTGGGGATGGCCAATACTAAATTCAATCAGATTCATAGCCAAATATGAAGAAACGAGAAGAACTCGCCCACCCTCGATTCAAGTCCTGTTGCTCCTCCTGATTTGTTAGATGTTATCAGCTGTAACTGCACAGCTGGGTTTAAACTGTGTATACATGTATCTGGAAAGTGCAACTGCAGGCCTGGCCTGTACTAATTATTGTTTCTGCAAAGGCAGTGATGTTACATGTTGCAATATATTAACACAGCAAAAAGAGCAGAAGGACAGGGATGAAGAATCTGGAGAAGATGACGACAGGACAACGGATGAGGACAGAGAGGAGTAGTAGAGGCTACTGTAGTTCTTCACTTTGTTACTAAATTGTGAGTCACAGCAGAGGGCCAGTGAATAGCTATTTTTAAAATTATTGTGGAATTCAGAAAATACTTGAGGATCCAAATTATTCCTGAACACTGAACATTTTTATCCTCCAAAAATCTGTCTAAATCGGCCCCAAAAACTTAGCAAAATCAGCTTAATGAGAGTAAGAACGTGACCAAACCATGTTTAAATAGTGATTTTCAATCTTGAAAATGTCAGGTATGGACTCAGCATCTCCAGTAACCCCTAAAAACATACTAACATTGTCTATTTTGCCTAAGCAGCTCCTATAATATGATCAATATAGGCGATTATGCTAATTTATTCTAATTAGCTGCATTACACAAATTGCCCAACATATGCAAATTAGCATCCGGCAGTTTCTGCATGCTGGGGACCCATACTATATATTTCTATCATAAAACTTTGGTGTACTCAACATTTCCGGGTTCACCTTTCTGTCCACCGGACTAATAGCAAAAACAATATTCAAAACCTTAGATACAGTATAAAAACCTCTGCTTCTGCTACCAAGCAGTTTTATCCCATCGACTTGGATACTGCAGATGCAATGTTTATGAAAACATGTGGCCTAACCCTGAAGATCGCAGCGATTAGATACAGTAATTTTTGCTTTTTTTAGCCCCCCCCCTTTTTTTTTATCTGGGCTGTTTTGCTGTTGTATTTTGTTCAGAATGCTCTTGTGTGTTTCATGGATATTTTGTTCACTGTAAGCAATACTGTAAACTTTTTCTGTTTCTATCATACTGTAAACAGTATTTTTACTGAACCTCCTGTAGTAAACAGTAAAGGAAAAAAAACTGATTCGCTTTTTACCTGAATGCTTTTGAATGTGAACATTACATATGGACATACAGTTCCCAACCAAGAAATTTAGTGTAACAACGGTGGATTGCATGTTTTGCATGCAAATACCTGTAAAACTGAAACATGAAGTCTATGCAGTTTTTGTAATGTCAACAATAGCCAGTATTTTGAAACCTGGTGTACTTTGATTGACTGCATGCACCTTGTGAAGTGAAAGCAAGTGTTATTCTTTCATTTTGAGTCATATTTCCAGTGTTTTGGTAAAGTTAGTGTCTGCAGAGAAAGATTAGTATATTAAACAAAATGTGTTTTTGAGAAGAAAGTTATTATGTGTTACATTTGTGTGTTTGTATGTGTGTGTGTGTGTGTGCAGTAGAGAAAGAGAGAGGTAGTATCAGATCAAGAAGCAGAAGACACATTTTGAAAGTGGGACTTTCAGTCCTCTTTTTTAATCTGTCACATGGTCGTTTGCATGGTTCAGGATCTGTTTCAGTGCAGATAGCAGCAGCACATCCATGTCCTTGTTCAGATCAATCTCCTCATGGTAGCACTTCACTGGGAAGATGCAGTTTAGAGGAACTCCTGTATTACAGTAAGACTACAATGTTTAATCTAGATACACACACACACACACACACACACACACACACACACTGTTATGTTGTGTAGTGCACTTCAAATAATACACAGACACAGCTATTCGTGAGTTTTTCGAACTTTAGTGGAGTCATTTAACACCGCACATCTCCTGATGTGTACACTTAATATATCTGTTGCATTCTGGGAAATGCAGTTCAGTTAACCTGCACATAACAACACATCTCCCCCCTTTAAAGAAGAAATTACCTTTCTTTCCAACCCAACATAAACACCACGTTTCACCAAATAAGAGCTTAACATTACTTCAGTCTAATGCTCATTTTAGCTATTATGTTCATAACAACCACATAATATAAAACTTCCACCCATTTACAGTCTTTAACGTTCAGCAACTTTCAATAAGTCTTTTAGGAGGCTGCACATTACGTTTTGGTCTGCCAGGTGTTTTTACGGAGTTATTCATGCCTGGCACTTCCGGATCTGCTGTTTTGTTCTGTGAGGTCACTTGTGGTGTCGCCAATTTGAGGTGTACTGTCCTGCTGCTCCACAGAATGATGGCTTGACACTTGTGGCTTGAGATCAACGCGATTTTTTCTCAGAGATGTGCGCTTAGAGTTTGGTGCTGGGCGAGTGGGTGCCCACTCACACATCCACTCACATGACACACGTCGTGAAATCAAAATTCCACCGAAGCTACAAGCGGATTTGTACACACAGCCTTGTTTACAGCTCTTCGAGTCACAGTAAATGTAATTTATGGTACATAGCTCATTTAACTATACGTATATGTTGTGTGTGCTTGCGTTTCTTTAGGAATCCTCTGTCTTGGTTTGTATATAAATTAATATTAAGTGACATACATGTAAAAGGACAGAAATAGGTGACTCTGATAGCATACAGTATCATAGACTGTATATATAGAACTGGACAGTGTGGTTGCATTCAGCAGTGTTCTATGGAATTGAAGCCGCCGAGGCGACGCCATCTTGGAAAATTTGCAACCAATTTGAAGTGCGGCTGCGCAGCAGAAGTTGAAGCATGCGCAGTGAAGAGGAGTCGCGGTCAGGCACGCCCACTCAGTTGCCACTCAGCGAGTTAAACACGCCCCTTGTCAAGTGAAACCCGCCCCCTTCTCCTTTCCACAACGCAGGTCGACTCCGCGCTGAAGGCTAGCTGGCTGGATGAATTTTGCGGCTGTGAGTTAGCTAAACAGTACAAACAACAATCGGTTTGTTCTTGTCTGGTAAGTGTTGCGTATCAACTGAAAAGTTTTTTTTTGTCTATTGTTGTTCTTAAATACGTCTAAGAGAGCTTATTATGTTGATTATAGACTGTGACAATTTAGTATGGTGAATACTAATGAGCTAACAACAGAAATACGGACAGCGAATTACATGCTAACGTTAGCAGCTACAAGGCTAAGTTAGTCGTTGAAGTGAAGATTAGCACACAGCTCCCATAACAGTCGATGCATGATATACTTGATTTTATTAGTTGTTGCTGTTTTCAAATATCTCAATCTTAATGTATGCCATCTCAACATGGAGTAACCATTGACTGTACATGGGGATTAATAACACTAGACAGTCAGTACAGTATATGATGTGATAAAGCAACGGTATGATGTGATAAAGCAACGCAAGTTAACGTTAACGTAATGTGAAGCATGGACCTCATCAACCCGTCATGTTAATGTAACTACTAGCCAGTTTGCCAGCGTTGCATTTTTTCTAACGTTAACGACAGACACCTCTGTTAGAGCTACTTCTGTGATGGTAGGTCGGTAGCATAGACTGTAAAAAATAGATCGGTAGGTCGGTAGTTGTAGACCGCATAAGTGAATGATTGATAAATGAAACGCCTGCATTAAACACTACGCCAAGAACAAGTCACTTCCCAGGGATATCGGTGAACAATTGAGAAAGACCTTAGTTTGTCAACGTCCATGATCAGTCATACTGATAACGTTATTTTTCAAGCTGACGCAAGTTAATAACATTCCCACCGCATATTTAAATGTGTAGTTAACATTAGGTAGGCTGTGAAGTTTATTGCACACATATTAATTAATTGGAATTACTAGTGGTGTTGAGTGCCTGATTAGATGCTTTGTAATGTTGTAAAATTGTCTGACTAACTTCATTGTAACTTTCCTTTTTGCAGGTAAGATATGGGTGATGGCTGAATGTACTGGAGGTGGCGGCAAGGTGGTCTCCATGGTCTACATTAGTCTGCAAGCAAGGGAATGCCTACGTGAAGTGGTTTGGCTGGGGTGGTCTGAGGTGGCATGTCCTCCCCCTTTCTCCAAGTCCCCTGACATCCATCTCCCTGACATCACCCACCGTCACTGGATCAACCTGAAGCCCCTTATACATGGGACATGGCACAGCACCACTACGTTCTGAAAACACATGACTTTCAATAACTTGCGTGGCACCAAGAAAGGTCTGCCGCTGCTCTGAACCTTCTGTTAATGTGACATCATTCATATTTGAGGCTGTACACATCCCTTTGTTTCTATTTTCTTTATTGATGTCACCCAAACTTCAACTTTCTGTATGCCCCTGAACTCACACAAATTTTAAATTGCAATGTGCCATTTAACCAGTGGTGTAGTCTAGTTAGTTAGTTGCAGTGGTGGGTATACTGTGAGCAACCCCAAATGTTATTGAATACGTATCCTTGCCTATTTTAAATGGGTATACTGAGATGATGATGCTTTTTAAATGGGTTTACTGTGTAGTCCTGTGTATCACGTAGACTATACCATACCACGGTCATTTAACTGCCTTGGTATTTAAGTCAGAGGCCATTGCTTAGTATTTAACTGTAGCCTACACAAAGATGTAGACGTTACAAGAATATTAATATCAGAATAATTATTGGTTGATACTAAATCAATATTGAATGTTTTTTTTTTATTTCTTTTGTGTGATATATCATTCAGAATGTTGCAACATGACTGGTCTTCAATCAGCCAAAGAGGACACATCGTAACTCCTCTCCTAGTTACTCTCCATTGGCTCCCTACAGTAGCCAGAATTAAATTTAAATCTCTCACTTTGGCCTATAGGACACTGACTGGATCTGCTCCTTGTTATTTTAATTCAATGATCAAGATATACATCCCCAACCGCCCACTGCGGTCTTCTGATGAGCGTCTGTTGTGTCGACCAGTCTTAAACGCTAGGTCAAATTCAAGACTCTTTTCCTCAGTGGTTCCATGTTGGTGGAATGAGTTGCCCAGTGCTCTTCGTTCTTGTGATAGTTTTTGGTCTTTTAAGCACTTCTTATACATTATGGTTTGTATGCAGTAGTACTGTTTTATTTTCATTATAGGCTGTTGATTAATTTGACATTGTTGATATTCTCCTTAATGTAGTCTTACCATGTTATTGTTATTATATTATTGATTGAATGGGCATTATTATTTATTATTGCTTTCCCCCCTCATTTTCATTGTTTATTTCATTAGGCTATTGATTGATCCCTGTTTTAAGTATTATATTGTTTTGTATTTGTTAAGGGTAACCGTAACCATCATCATAATGTGGTATTTTCTTATGCACTTGAAACAAAGAATAAAAATGTTTCTTTAAACATAGTACCACTTTAAACACATCACACACTGAACAGCAAAGTAGCTTCCTGATTATGTGTAAAATGTTTACAGAGTATCCTGATGTAGTAGGTCCATGTTCTCATATTTTTACAGCTGACATGAAGGCTGCAATATTACATTTTTGATTTATAAGCACCCTCTCTGGTAATGGAGCACCCTCTCTGACTAGCAAGCCTGTGGTAGAGACATAAGATTACAGACATATTGAGAGAGCCTATCAATGAGTTGTCACAGTTTTCAATTTAGACGTATTATTTTGAAATGATGTACGTCTACGGGAGGATTACACATCACTGGCAAGACCTGATCAAATCACACCAATGCAAAATGCTTCTCCAGCAGTGCAATCGCAGGTAACAACGATACCTTAACGCATTTTCAGATACCACTGTTCTGAGCATACTAAGCATTTGTAACTTTGAATCCCTCCTCACGTTAAGCTATGGCCCAATAATGTGTTCACTAAAACACAAGTAACGTTATTTGTCGGGCTGATTCATAAATGGGCATACCGAGGTTGTCGACCTAGCAGGCTAGGTGGCGTTTATTGCCATTCGCAAAACTAAGCAAGAGTTAACGTTAATGAAACTTAACATCGCCTTCTCCAGTGACTTAAGTGTATTCAAATGAAGTTGCAACGATGATGGCGGCAATCACTGGTTACGTTAAACCATTTGAAACAAGTAGGACTGTAAATGATGGTGACTATGGCTAACGTCACTTCAATATAGCAGAGCCCTTTTACTTTACCTATCAACTGGCTAATGCTAGCATGATGTAGCATGCTATGAGCTAATATACTTAGCATCTACGAAAGAACAGCACATATCTTTTTTCACAAAGAATCTGTCACATCTAACAACGATGTCTCTTACAAACAACTACACAATGTATGACTATCAATTTTGTATTTAGTCAGACTGTGATAAGATATAGCCTAATGATAATAACAGCAACACTTATTTAGGTTAGATTATGTGTCAAAATCAGGTGTCGTTAAAATAAGTGAGCGATGACGTGGTAGTGTCTGCAGCCTAGACGTTAAAACATAACATGGACAAAGCGTCGTGTCTGCAGCCAGCCAGCTGTCAATCATAGGTGTAAACACGCCCTTTTTAGATTTGTTAATATAACATTAAAAAAAATAATTTCAGCGAGAAAATAAAAATTGTGTGTATTGAAGCATCTTGAAAACTATTTTTTCGAATAAAAAGTTGTAGATACAAAAATAGTTTTAGGTGAGAAAAGTGACACGGAAAGTTGGCTACTTGGCCATTGAAATACATGGGGATGGGCGGAGTTACACATTGTACTGCAACCAGCCACCAGGGGGCTCTGGACTAGCGCTCGCATCACTCTTAACAGACGGCACACTGTCCAGTTCTATATATACAGTCTATGTACAGTATAGGAAAGAGATACCCGACTTTCTGCTTATCCTGTTTGAAAATGGGTGGTATTGGTGACGTTTTCACAAGCGAGGGCGTGTCGAGGTGTAATGCGGAGAGGCTAATGGCCTGACAGTCTGAACACAAAGGTCTCAGGGTTATGAGGCTTGTAGACCTGGGATACTATCACCAGGTGGCCCCCAAATTACCCTGGCCTGGCTCGACGGTCTGAATCCAGCTAGCGAGATAGATGCAAACACCCGGAAATGTAATTAGGCTACTCTCACGTCCTTAAAGTGGCAGGCAGTCAATTAGACTTACAAACCACCAATGTAATGACATTAAAGAGAAGTGTAGCCTAATAGTTTACTAGATACTTAGTCGGTATTAGTAATTACGCAGGTCACAGAATATGAATTATTAAAAAGATATGAACTTAATATGAATTAGAAAATATATGAATATATTGAAACATATAACATCATGCCATCTCTTTAGGGGGTCGCTGTCTTTTTTGGACAGTTATACTGCTTTGTGAATTACCCCAGTCATTGCATTTACACAAATAATGTAGGCCTACTGTACTTTGATTTACTGTAATCCTTACTATTTACCTTTTCAATAAGCATATGAAGATGATCAGTGTGATTTTGGTCTTACTAACCTTAGTTGCCCTCAATAAAATTTTTTTTTTAAAAATTGCAATTTTCAATTCCTCCCACATTTTCTTCGCAACAAATGGCTAAAAACACCGCAACTTCCATTGCAATTTTTTAGAAAAGTTGTCGCGAAACCAGGCATCAACAATCTCAAAAAAACCTCAAAATCCTGGAGGGACTGTATTTTATCTGATCGATATCCTCAATTTGCACAGCAGACAACATATCTAAGTAGGAAAAGTTTCATGGAAGCACTGTATGAAGACGTTCATATTTCAAATGATAGAATTAAGGTCTTTTTAGTTGATGTTAGTTAAAGTTAAGCATGCCAAACCCACAGGCAACTCTCACACCAACCTTATTTTGTGCCTTTTAATCACGTTTGCTCAAAGATTTTACATTACACCCACTACACAACCTTCTTCCTCCAACCAGACTACATCATACTGGTAGGCAACTAAGAAACAGTGCTACTCTCACATACCCCCTGCCAGGACCAAGCGCCTCCAAGCGTAGTTAGACTCTATAATGATATTGAATGAGTATTCAAAGCAGTGTGAACTATATCATCCAGATGGGGTGACATACGGAATATACAATGTAGACACTTTTATGGTTTTTTTAAGAAAAATAAAATGTGGGTGTGTGTGTTGGGGGAGAGGTGGGGGTTGGTTATGCATACAAATGTACCTTTGTACACTTTTTAATAACTCTCCCAAATGTACTGAACAAAGGAGTGTATTTCAGACATGTCTCTGAAACTCTTTTTACAATAAATGATTGAATTGGATTAGTATAAGCCCTTTTCGCTCCCCACGTTGATGCAGATGTAGGTTTCCATTCAATTCTTTCCCTGAAAGGGATGGGGTCGTGTGTAGCAAATTCAAAGTTCATGTTGGTGTAATGAAGAGCGTCAGAGAAAACAGAGCTTGGTTAGTAGTCAATGAGTTAAAGAAGCCCTATGCAATAATTTGAGCTAAAATGATTATGCAGGTTAAGAGTCATTCTGATGGTTCTACAACACGTTCTGGGTTGTTTGGTGGGTGCTTCGTCTCCCCCTATCGCTTCTCCGCGGAAAAAACGAATATGCAACTTTCTGAACCCGGTCCAGGTAAATCCGGATGTGACTCAGCGGAAGTATCCAATCGCGCCTCGAAAATGTAGTCAGATTGTAGTTTCTAAGAAGACTGCAAAATGGACGCCGACTTGGCTTTGTTGCTGTTGAAATTGTAAGTAGTCTACCCTTGGGTGAACTTCGTTTTTGTAATGTGGTTTGATAGTCTCTTGAGCAATGTGTTTGCTTGACCATTTTATTGTAAGCCCTGTATGTGTTTAGCTTGGTTTCTTGATGGATAGCTTGCTAGCTAGTGGGGGTTAAGCGTAGCAGTCACTTGCTACCGAAGCTGCAGGTGGAGCTATGTCGTGAAAAATGCGAGCCCAAATCCGGCAAAAACACAGAAACAGCGAAGGAATAACCAGACCTGCATAGGGCTTCTTTAATCGATTACACCCACATACATCCCACCCTCCTGCAATTCAGCAGTTTTTTGGAACTTTTGATCACAACTTTCTCCTTCTATGGGGTAACATTACATAATTGCTCTCAGCACTGTTCCCTGGTTGGTTGGTGGCTCTCTGTTGGTGTTCCACACAAGGAATCCGTTGAAAGCACATCTGCGCCAGTCTTATTAATGAAACGAAATGAAATTGAGCGGAAGTATTGAATGTATCTTTTTCATTTTTATGAGTAACTCATTGGGCCCGATCATTTCAATTTCAATTTATTGTGCTTATAGAACGCCAAAACATAACACATGTATCATGGCGCTTTACAGAATGTAGGCAATCAGAGAAAAAGGAAAGAAAGGAAGAAAAGAAAAGCAAGAGGCCCATGGGTAACAGGGGCGAGGAAAAACTCCCTAGAATTGGAGATACATATAGGAAGAAACCTCGAGCAGATCCACGACTCAAGGGCCTGACCCATCTGCCTAGGGTCAGTACATGACAGTAAGGTCTGTATACATGACGAATGCATATGATAGTCGGGTGTAGAAAATAAGACATGGTGTTAAAAGCACTTGAGCTGAAAGTTACAAGAGGTGGGATGATTACGTATCCGGTATGGTAATTCATTATTCCTGATTTAGTGACAGAAAGTTAAAATAGTCCAGCGTTGGAATTGTTCAGGGGAAGGGAGTTGTCATGGGGCATGTGGTGGGTTGGCAGACGGGCCAGTAATCCGGGCAGAGTTGTCATAGGCAGGTGGTGGGTCGCTAGGCTGTACGGGCCAGGAGTCCAGATAGGGGGACAGTAATAGGGCAGTCGAGGATGGGACTTCAGGTGAGATGGGTGAGAGGAGGGCCAACACACAAATGTCATATTATGACATTCTAAAGTGCATCGTCACTCGTCAAAAGTCTATTCAAATTTAGTAGGATGTCCAGTTCACATTGGGAGGGGTTTCGTTATCAAACGTGGAGCGCATGGCGCAACAAGGTGTTCCTAGGTTTTTTAATCAGTCATATGGGTGTGTTTGGGGCGTAACATCATTTAAACCAATGAGAATGACATCTGTCATTCCCTTTAACGGCGCAAAGCGTGATATGTCAAATAAATGCATCGGTATTTTGGCATTCAACGGCGCATTGAAGGAGGCTGCTTGCGAGACCGTATGAAATAGTCATTCTTAAACCATGCTTTACTAAAACCTAGCATAGCCTTCACGCATTTGCACTCGTCTATTATTTGAACTCATTGGCAAAGTGAAACTAACTTCACCAAGGTGTCAGTCAACGAAGACAGTTATATGCAGTTACTTTCACTATTGACTGACAATGGGTTACCATCGAAAACATAGGCTGGAAAAAGCAACACTTACCCTAATATTGCTCAAATGACTGAATAAAACAACATTAACTGTAGTCTTTTTTGTGAACAATTGTTTTTTATTTTAAAATAGCAAAGAGGAAATCAAGTGCAGGAGGTACAAAGATATCTCCCACACTCTACAGCGATTAGTGTGGATTAGGGGTGTAACGGTAC
Organism: Alosa sapidissima; assembly: GCF_018492685.1. NCBI lineage: Eukaryota > Metazoa > Chordata > Actinopteri > Clupeiformes > Clupeidae > Alosa > Alosa sapidissima. The sequence goes on from NC_055965.1 coordinate 34,171,237, forward strand.
ACAGAAGTCACGGTTCGGTTCATACCTCGGTTCGGACATCACGGTTCGGTACGAGTTCGGTACAATGGAGGGAAAAGCAAAACAAAAATGCAGAAAGCATTTTTTTTTGTACATGTCTCAGGCTGTACCACCTAGTGTCATACAGTCTCTTCCCTGAGCTATCTGCAACAGCCTGAAGTGTGTAAGATGTAGGCTCAGGGCCGGCGATTGCTATAGGCGAGCTAGGCAATTGCCTAGGGCGACAAATGTGTTGGGGGCGCCCCGGAGTGGCTATCGGGAGCTTCGGGAGGATTCCCGGTGGGCCGTTAACTTTTTGTGCCAGTCTGAATGTCGTGAGCTTAAATATATTGTTTCTGAAGTTCATTTGCTGCGCCCTCGCCTACATGTAGAACGGTCGCAGCCCCTTACTCGCAATTTCCCCAAATATTAACAAAGTAGCACTCACAAAAACTGTTCGGAAGTCGCAACTATATCTAGTCTATATTTGCAACAATTAAGGGGAGTTTATGAGCGGTCCCTCCTCCAGTGGTAGGCTACGGACCTAACGAACGCCAGGGTGACGTGACACACAGTTACAGTAATTGAGAGTTTAAAAAAGAATCGTTATTCTTCCACCGTCCAGCAGCTGTCAACATACAACGGAAAACAGGCGATTTTGGAAGGTGTGTAGCCTATCTGCTTTAACTTTTTTAATCTAGGCGGCATTCCACCCAGAGTCAGAGGCCTACCCTCTGTGATATGAATGAATGTTCTGCCTTCATATGCTCAAGCAGGCCTTTATGTCAATGTCGCAAATGTAGAGTCCGACTTGCTGCAGCCACAATCATCTTGAAAGTAGCCTAGCCTAGGCCTGACAGGAGATAACATTCTACAATTTACACAGATTTTTTTCTCCTCTGTTGATCTCGCGACGTTGTTGGCGAATTTGTATATGCTTATAAAAACAAAATACCACTTAATTTCGGGTTAAAATGCATTAACGTGCGTTACTGAAGTTTATCCCGACTCCCGAGTAAAATATTTACCAATTTTTTTGTAATGCCTTACATTAGCCTACAACGTTACAGCAAATTAGGCCCATTAGGCCTACATTATGCCACTTTTATAACGTGTTACTCCCAACACTGTATAGGCACAACAAAACACTAAGGGGAATTAACCCAAGTGCGTGCGTAAAGTCAAAAAACGCGTAACTACGCATATTTCACCCTGCCAGAATTCTCCCCTGTGTCATTTACGCGCGATAGAGGGAATTACGCGTTTTGGCACCCCCAAACTCTGGGTGTTTCTTATGTATACAACTCTTGCGTGCATTCGGCCACTGACTTTCCAGCTGGGTCTCCAACATGTCGCTCTCAAGCTCAGTCGCTTGCCGCCTTGCCAGAGCTTGCCAGAGCTTGCCAGAGGCTGAAACACGCTACTACATTTAAACACAATTGTTGCCGCGACTCGAGGCATTCCAGCCTACGAAATTAATAAAAAGTAAATCATGCATAATTTAAAAATAACTCAATAGGCTACTTGGCTATGCAATAAGGTTTCCATTACAGCACCGCGGACGTTCAATGAACGCATGAGAGCGGATGGTTTGTTTGAAATCCCGACACTCTTTCAACTACATGGAACATAATAGTGATCATCAAATACCTCCCTAGATTAGATAATCAAACAGTCCAAAAGTAAATTAAATATCAAACTAAACCGAAAATGTCATGCTTTTGAAGGCCTACCAGTAGCCTATGCCGCTCCAAGAAACGCATGTCTCAAAATAAAATTTGCATAAGAAATAAAGGGCTGTCTCGAATACAATCCTGCCCCTAAAGGCCTGTAATTTGTCTTAAGACTCCGGGGTGCAAAACTCAATCTCGCCTAGGGCAACCAAAGGGCTAGAACCGGCCCTGTGTAGGCTAAACAGTACAATAAGTGCCCAGACTCCATCTGTAACTTGTAAACAAAATAAGACAATCAGCTATAAAACTGAAAATAGGCCTACAGCTTCTCTTATTTCTGAAAGTGCAAATTACATAGAAAATGATTTTTAAAATCCACTTAAGCAAGACCTTCAACATCTGTGTTTAGTTGTATATGGAAGGGTCTACAATTTGCCTCAATATTTTTCATTGTGTGTAAAGTAATAATCTAGCCTACTAATTGTGAAAATATCACACTATTTTGCCTTTTTAAAAAAAACGAAATTGCTCCTTTTTTTTCATAAACAGACTACAACTAGAAGTCACGTGACTTTGCCCTTTGACGTTAACTCACCGTAGCATGGTTTGTTTATTAGCCTAGTTAGCGTTGTCACTTTATTTTACTGTCTATGCACTTAACACTGCCAGCTCCTCATGTGAGAAGTTACAAGTTACCCCAACATAAAGGTAATTACCACGCGATTTACATAACTTTCTGTCATTACGAAATCATTTAATTTAAGCCATAGGTTTTGGCCCTATTTGTATGTGTATCCAAAGGCTGCTGAAGCGCAGGGGAAGGTTTTTCCCCCCCGTTTCAGTGATTGGTAGCCTACATCATCTGGGTGATGGCTTCGAATATGTGTAGCATTTTTTCCACTCACATACCCAATGCTGAACAACGCCGACACACAGTTTCATCTTATCCACCACTCTTTCGCCTGTACTAACGTTACTGTAACTGAAGTTCTCAAACTTGCGATCTTAAAGAGACCAGCGGATCCTCTAACTCTTGTAGGTCTAACCTTAGTGCTGCTAATGACTGACGGACTCGACCGACGACCTGACAAAAAAAAACATAGGCACCAATCAGAGCTTCAGAGCTAAGGCGAGGCTGCAGATTAGCGTTAGGTGTCGCTAAAGAACTCCCGTAACTCTCGCTACTTAACAGTAATTGCGCATGACAGTAATTAATCCGCACACGAGTTTTATGTATTTTTATACCGTGTATTCCCCGTGTAAATTCATGCACCGAACCGTGATGCCCGTACCGTTTCGGTTCAATACGAATACATGAACCGTTACACCCCTAGCGTGGATCATTGTTTTTTTCCCTCCCTGCAAAAGCCATGCCAGTATCCATGCTTTTCCTCCTGTCCTCCACAAACTCATTGGCGTAGTTCAGGATCTGTGTCAGTGTAAATAGCAGCACTTCATCCTTATCAGAGTTGAGCTGTTTGTCATTGTGGTAGTTGCTCACTAGGAAGATGTCGCTTTTTGGGATTCCCAAGGCTTTGCTACATGCTTCCGCCTAACACACACACACACACACACACACACACACTCTTTCAGTTATCTTACAAAATGATTTATCTGCCCTCAGATTATTGCTTTGTAACTCAAGCATACATTTTCATGAAAAAGACATATTTCATTTAAAAATACAAAGACCAACTCCTTGGAATTTATTTAACTATATGGCAGTGAAAAAGCAGTGGTGAGAAATAATATATTAGACTAATCAATGAATGGATTCATAGATTATTGTTATCGTAAATCCCTTAAATAATTCACCTTTTGATGGATGTTCTTACTCCTGTAGACATTTTTGATGCCCTCTGTCACATGATGGCAATCCAAGTCCACTTTTGTCAAGATAATCACTTGACGGATCCCTGTATTAAAATAATAATAACTCATACAACATAGTAGACACTGTAAAAACAGGGTAAATACTAATTCAACACATATGCAATGACACACTGGATAACATTTCATCATAATTAAATCAAATCTTAATCAATTGTATATTTTAATTAATGATCATATTAGCTTCTCACTCAAATCGCGGGCTTTTCGTCTGATGTTTTGCATCTTCCTGATGAGGTTATCGTGCATAAGGACAGTTGCTCTCTCTTTTGCATGATTGGCGAAGTTGTCTATTGGAATGACGAACACTAAGCAGTGAACCTTGTCGTTCAGAGTTGGGTTGCTGTTATATCCTGGGTCATTCACTGAGCATGCCTTTACAGAATTAAACTACAGAGGGAGGTAGAGAGTGTGAGAGAGTCAGTGAGTGAGTGAGTGAGTGAATGAGTGAGAGAGATAGATAGAGAGAGAGAGAGAGAGAGAGAGAGAGAGAGAGTCATTAAAATGCCTGTTAATGTACTGTACATTTACAGTATGGCAGTCTGTCTTTGTGTGTTTTTGAAGTTATACCGTGTAATTCTCTTTGATGTGACCTTTTAAAGCATTGACAATGTCTTCGGTATTGGCTCCAGAATCGTCTTCATTTTCCAGGCCCATGACATCACCGATGACAAATGGTAGACGATTTCCACTTTGATCTTGAAATGTGTAGGTTGTGAACTAAACATAAAGAAGCACATTGGATACAATTATAATAGCCTTGCAGGGTAGTCGTATATTTTGGTACTAACCATCTTTAACTAAAGTATTGCATCACAACACTATTGAATGCATATACTCAATGATGTATAGTGAACACAGAAACTGTCTCACTGTGTTAGTGAAGCTTCTTTGATCAGTAGCCACTCTGTAAGATGCATTCATTATCTTGTTCTGGAAGATGCTGTCTATAGAATGGATGAAGCTGGATTTTCCAGCTCCAACAGGGCCAATCACAAGGATTCGGAGATGCTCTACATCAGGGTGCTTAGGTTGAAGCGCTCTCAAAGTTTCCTTCGGCTTCTCAAGTGTATCACGGCTTTGACCATATAAATAAAAAAATATTTGTAAATTAAAATCAACTGTAATAATAATAATAATAATGATGAGTGCTGCAGAAAATATTAGTTAATTTCTCAATGTAAGTTTCTCAACAAACTCACAAACGCATTTACTATCACATTTTAATTGACAGATTATAATACAGCACTTGCCTCCAGGGGATGTCACACCAGCCAGTTTCCATCACTGAAATAAACAGAAGACCAATCAGATGGAATATGGTTTGTGTTGTGTACAAACATGTATGTACATGTATGTGTTGGTCAAGTCAAGTCCAGTCAGTTTTATTTGTATAGCGCATTTAACAAGCACAGAGTGCAACCAAAAGCATACATTGACATAACAAAAGATGCTGAATGGAACGGCGTAGTCGCCAGCGTACCCATGACACCAAGACATGACAAATACATTTATTGTCTGGAAGGAGACTTACATGAATCAAATGAATCAGGTGGATCCCTTGATTTTTTGGAAAACCAAGATCCCATTTTTTCCTGCCAGAATACAAATACAGAATTAATTGTGTGTCTATACAGAGGGTCCCCGTTAAAAATTGACACTTCATTCACGATAATGGTGATTCACGCAGCTGGGTGACATGTAAGTACAACTGCAGCCGCTTGGGGGCAGCATAGTCCGCTGTGGCGTTCAACGGTCGAACTGGACGGCGCATTCGACAGCAAGGGCTGTGATTGGCCGAGTTTTCAGTGCGTTTCTCTGTTTTTAGCAGCCCCTGCAACATGCTAATCCACTGTAGCCTAAGCTTTGTACATAATGTTAAACATAGTTTTGGATTCAGTGGCAAGATTTCTTGATTGTATAGTGCCTGTCTCTCAGTAATGTTTTAAAATGAGAGCTTCGTCAGCTGGCAGTAGGCTACTTTGTCGGTAGTCATGAGAAGTTCGCTTGCTAACAGAACATAAAAATGCTGCCCAGAAACCTTGTGAATAGTTCTGACACTAACGAGGTTGAAATATAGCCTTTGCCTACAGCATCTCCTTAACAGTAAAGTTAACAAAATGACAGCATTCATATGACAAAGGAAAACGAATCCGGTCACTCAAGACTGTGCCGCAGCCGTGGGGCAGAAGACGCTTGGTGGCCGTCCACAACGTTATAAACTTAACCTAAATAGTCGGCTGCTGTAAGCTACAATCGGATTTTATTGTATACCCCTGTTGTCTCAATGATGATAACATCTCATTTCCGACTATATTTCAAAGTGTGCCGTTCATTTGCATTATTAACATAACATCGTATTTTGTCATTTTTGGCGAAGACATGCATTCTGTTAGGGATATAGAACATATTTAACATTCTCTAACCATTGTGATTTCGAATTGGTGCAGTTGTCAGCACAAAAACTAATTTTATTCTTTTGCTCTTTTGCATTGCTCTATGCTGTTCTATGGTGCTTTCTGCCTCTTGGTTGCGCACGCATGTTTTCGTGGCGTTTCATAGAAATCCATATATAATGAGCGCATAAAACGACTTGTTGACGTTTTGGGACATTAATCTACATGTAGGCTACGTTAAGCTTTAAGGATTGTATGTCCTTAATTTATTTATATAGGCCTATTTAGGCTACTTGCGCAAACCCTGGATACTTTTATTGCCACACAACAATATTGGTGGTATTTGTTACATTAGCTTCAAAAGGCACCGCTTCAGAAAGCTGCACTGTTTGTGAAAGAATGGGGTGGGGGAGGGGAGCTTGCAGCCAAGTGTCGGAAAAATGCATAGCCTACAACACAGAACCCGCTTCTCGCATTAGTCACTGACAGTAGACACGCTTCCAGCCTAATGACTTTCACACATTTTGAATGATTTACAGTAGGCCTAGACACATTAGCGCTCCACGTGTAGAGACTGTGCAGAATACAATGTGTGAATGATGCTCAATGATTTGCCAATAGCCTATAATAGTCTTCTGCTGGGTTGCATGTACTGTATAGCCTACAGTTTTACTGTACATTTTTTCAGCCTTTATTGGTTAAATGACCATTTTTATTACGAAAATATTTCTTAACTTCAAAAACTCAGTGTCTAAAACTCGGTGTCATTCAGACTCAACCCTCTTGACGTTTGGTGATTAATTGACAGCTGTTTTGGGACACGTTAAACTTTCTTTATAATGAGCGCATAAAACGACTCGTTGTTTGGGACATTAAGCTACGTTAAGCTTTTTCACGTTAAGGATTGTATGTCCTTAATTTATTTATATATTTAGGCTACTTGCGCAAACCCTGGATACTTCTATTGCCACACAACAATATTGGTGGTATTTGTTACATTAGCTTCAAAAGACACCGCTTCAGAAAGCTGCACTGCTTGTGAAAGAAGGGGGTGGGGGAGGGGAGCTTGCAGCCAAGTGTCGGAAAAATGCATAGCCTACAACACAGAACCCGCTTCTCGCATTAGTCACTGACAGTAGACACGCTTCCAGCCTAATGACTTTCACACATTTTGAATGATTTACAGTAGGCCTAGACACATTAGCGCTCCACGTGTAGAGACTGTGCAGAATACAATGTGTGAATATATCGTTTCATCGAAGCCCAGGCTAACTCTATGGGGTTCAGATCCGGCGACTCTGCCGGTGTTGGCACCCAGTTGATCCCCTCACTCTGAATGCAGGCTCTGACACTGGTAGCGGTGTGTTTTGGATCATTGTCTTGGAAGAATCTATGTGTAGACATGAGGAAACGCTCTCTCAAGTATGGACCGGCAACTTTTTTGATGATCTCTTCCGCGTAAAACTGTTGATCCATAATACCATCAAAAATGAGGAGTGGGCCCGGGCCACAACGCGAAATTCCACCCCAGACGTGCAGTTTGACTGGGTGCTTAACTCTAGGTTTTGCCATGCCCCTAAAGTTTGTCTTTCTCCACCATTCTTGCGCTTGACGTAGACGCAATTCTTTGTTTTTTTCCCGGGTCATTGGGATAAATCTGGGCTTCCCAAAGTGCCAGCCAAGAGCCCGGACTGCCTTTCTCACTGGTTGAATGCGTGATGTTGGTCCCGAAGACCACGCTAAGATTCACCAACAGAGCTACCGCCAAGTGGGCAGATACGGATGCCTGCTCTTCAGGTCCATCGTCACAGAGGAACACTATAAAGCCTGGAGCAAAACCACCAACTGAGATGGAGCGAAGGGCAAGCGAGCACTGCCGCAAAATGTGAAAAACTTTGTGGTCTCAACACTACAACGAAAGTTCCCTGCTATGGGGAGGAGTGAACTGAAGGACTGCATCAATAAGATCAACGAATTCCTCCGCACAACACGCAGATCTTCCCAGGGATTCAACGTGCTTTAAATTTAGACTGTAGAATGTAGAATGTAGACTGTTCATTATTTCAATAAATACGTTTTCTCTGAAACACTTCCCGACTTCGTCTTTCTATAGGCTAAGCATATCATGGAGATAGAGTAGAAAACTGGATTTAACTAAACAAATGTAACTAAGTAAACTGATTGTTTACTCTACAGTAGGCTATGTTCCCCCTCTCAGGCTGTACAGTAGGCCTATTGAAAGTAGGCTAATGAGCTCAATAGACACGTTAGCGCTTCCATTAGGAAACTTTCGTTGCAGACTTTCACAACTGATTGTTTAGCCTGCAGTAGCCTACTGTAGGCCTACTCTACAGTAGCCTAGGCTATAGGTTATGTTCCCCCTCTCAGGCTGTACAGTAGGCCTATTGAAAGTAGACTAATGAGCTTAGACACATTAGCGCTTCCAGCCTAATGACTTTCACACATGAATGATTTACAGCAGTGTTTCTCAAACTTTTTCAGACCAAGGACCACTTAACCAATAAATAGAAACTTCACGGACCACCTAGCTAAAAAATAAAAAAACAGTAGACCTACTTCAACAGTATATTACACAATAGACATACTCACTGAACAACCTTGCTTATTATCTTGGCACCTTGCTTATTGTGTCAGAGGACTCATATGATTTAAACTGGCGTAGCTTACACAGTGTTGCAGAACTGTTTGGATTTACATACAAGTTGGTTCAATATTGCAAACAACTCATCTATATTATATTTTACCACGTCTGCCCGCGGACCACTTGGGATAGCTTGCGGACCACCAGTGGTCCCCGGACCACACTTTGAGAAACACTGATTTACAGTAGACACATTAGCGCTCCACGCAGTGGCGTAACTAGGCCTAGTAGGTGCAGCAAGTGCAGTCGCACCAGGGCCTGTGACCTCCGTCGCTACCCCTGCAATGCAATTGCTGGAAAATTCTATACCGGTCCTTTCTGACTACCTGCGTGCCTTTGACCAGGCCAAGGCTACAGCGCAGACACTCGCAAATAAATGGGGGTTCAGAGTACTTTTGAAAATGTGAAGAGTGAAGCGTCACTTTGACGAACTATCGGAAGATGAGCGCTTAACCGATGCAGAGAGATACTTCAAAGTGCAGGTATTTAATGCAACTCTGGACATCATAATCAGTCAGCTCTCCCAAAGATGTGCAAGCATGCGGGAAACTTGTTATGTGTTTGAGTCTTTACGTCCTATGATCCTTCAACTCGCAGGTGATGATGCTTGAAAAGGCAGTACGTTTGTCAGACCATTATAGCATGGACATTGCACCGACATTCCCAACACAACTCCTCTCATTTAGGTCTTGCTTTAAAGCAGAGATTTCACAGAAGTCATCTATTTTTCAACTTGCCAAAAGGCTGGTGGTAGATTATGACAGTGTAACATCCACATTCGGGGAAGTGTGTACTGCTCTCATGTTGTTTCTACATTGCCTGTGACTGTGGCAACAGCTGAGCGATCTTTTTCCAAATGTTCAACAATTGCTGGTGTACAGGCTATAATCAATTAGCTAAATCATTTGTCCAGCTGTTTAAAGGAGAATTCCGGTGTGATATTGACCTAAAGTGTATCGAAACATGATACCGAGTGTGAACGTATGTCTCATAGCCCATCTCGGCTTGTCCCCTGCACTCCAAAATCTGGCGCTAGTTAGCCGATGCTACAACAACTTTTTCAGTAGTGGTGCTTCGGCATCGGGCTAGCCATGCAAATAAATCACTGTTTTACACCCATTTACGAGGCTCAATGTATCTCCACACTTCATTGGTAGACTTCCGAGGGCCCTGACATTTAAAACGAGACATTGAGAACTTTGAAAAAGCACTGGTAGTTTACTTACAAGACGATTTATACAGACAGTATCTTCACGAAGTTTAGCGTTTGCAGCCATCTTGAATTTAGTCACGATAAGTCGAGCAACGAGTAAGAATGAACAGCTATGATAAGGGATCAGATTCCAAAAATAATTCAGTGGAAATGCATGGATTCCAGTTGCTGCTACTGGAAGAAACTGGAATCCATGCATTTCCACTGAATTATTTTTGGAATCTGATCCCTTATCATACCTGTTCATTCTTACTCGTTGCTCGACTTATCGTGACTAAATTCAAGATGGCTGCAAACGTTAAACTTCGTGAAGATACTGTCTGTATAAATCGTCTTGTAAGTAAACTACCAGTGCTTTTTCAAAGTTCTCAATGTCTCGTTTTAAATGTCAGGGCCCTAGGAAGTCTACCAAAGAAGTGTGGAGATACATTGAGCCTCGTAAATGGGTGTAAAACAGTGATTTATTTGCATGGCTAGCCCGATGCCGAAGCACCACTACTGAAAAAGTTGTTGGTAGCATCGGCTAACTAGCGCCAGATTTTGGAGTGCAGGGGACAAGTCGAGATGGGCTATGAGACATACGTTCACACTCGGTATCACGTTTCAATACACTTTAGGTCAATATCACACCGGAATTCTCCTTTAAACATTTTTTCGTGTTACATTCAAACGCAAAAGGTGCTTTGATATATTTTGTTTAAACGTCGGCAAGCAGGCATGCTGCGGTTGCAATGAATGAGGATAATTGGTTTTATCTGCGGTGTTATTTTTTGCATTTTGAATATGACTCGCTCCAGCACGTCTACTTTTTTGCACGGTGCTTTCTTAAAGGAGCTGCACCATCTTACAACAATTGCATCTACATTTTCATATTAGAAGGTTTTGTCAAGTGTAAGCTTAAACTACCGTGATCAAATTAAGTTTCCGTGCCCCCGCTGAAAGTCTCTTATGCTCTTATGCGCTTATCGTTACACTATCAAATCTATAAGTAACCGTGACAAATAGGGTATAAGATATATAAACTCACGCTATTGTATTATCATATATGTTTGGTAATGGCTCAGCTTTCTCCGATTGTTCTACTGACTTGGAAACTGCATCATGGAAGCAGTAAGTCAAGTCGCATCAAAAATAGTAGTGGCAGAACTCCAAAGTGACACCTTGTGGTTGTTTGTGTCAACTGCAGTTTGTGCCATTTCTGCTGAGAAAATGGGGATCGTGATTCCTGAAGGAACCCGTCCAAACTTAACGGGGACCCACTGTAGCAACTGATTGTGTGCATCTCATGATTGTGTTCAGACTAGATGATCAATGCCAGTCTCAGTGTTTCCCATACATTGACTAATCTGTGGCGGGCTGCCACAACATCAACACTGGCCCCCACACAATCATTTTCAGGGGTGTGATTTTTCCGTTTTTAAACGTAATTCTGTTTTTTTGGGCCTGAAAATGAGACCCACGAAATTCGTATAGATCCGCTGTGCTTCTCCGCGGAAAACCCGAATATGCAACTTTCTGGTCGCGGTCCGAACACATCCGGATGTAACTCAGCGGAAGTATCCAATCGCGCCTCGAAAATGTAGTCAGATTGTAGTTTCTAAGAAGACTGTAAAACAGACTCCGACTTGGCTTTGTTGCTGTTGAAATTGTAAGTAGTCTACCCTTGGGTGAACTTCGTTTTTGTAATGTGGTTTGATAGTCTCTTGAACAATGTGTTTGCTCGACCGTTTTATTGTGAGCCTTGTATGTGTTTAGCTTGGTTTCTTCATGGCTAGCTCGCTAGCTAGTGGGGGTTTAGCGTAGCAGTCACTTGCTACTGAAGCTGCAGGGGGAGCTATGTCGTGAAAAATGCGAGCCCAAATCAGGCGAAAACCCAGAAACAGCGAAGGAATAACCAGACCTGCATAGGGATTCTTTAATTTCTGCGCGTGTAAGCTCTGCTTGAAGTTAGCTGTGACAGACTAGCCTAACATTACTGGTTTTCATATTTATTTTTTTTGTAATGCAATGTTTATTGATTTTTCAACATAGGAAGTATACACAGCATTTGTCAATTATGGTCATATTTTCCCTTAACCCCCCCCCCCCCCCCCCCCACCTATCCAATCCCTTACCAACACATGGATCAGCATTAGTCAGAGTACAAATACATGTTTGAAGCAATCATACAAAATAAACACACACACACACACATTATAGAAAAGGATTGAAAGAAAAAGAGAAAAAAAAGAAAAAAAGAAAAGAAACAAAGCAACTCTTTAATCATGGCAATGCCAATTATTGATAGTGGAAGGCTTTGCATGGTTAATTCTAGCTGAGGAAAGTTCTAGGTACATAATGTATAGAGTATAAAACCAGTGTTTTACATAAAGAGAAGGTAGAATAAGAATGTATTGAAGATGTAGGTAGTTACTTCCATTAACCAAAATATAGAATAATTGCCTCATTTTCTTACACATGGTGGCCATATTGGAATCTTACCAGATTATACTTGATGCCTTGTATATCTTTGAGGTTGTCATAATAATAATAATAATAATAATAATAAAGCTTTATTTGTATAGCACCTTTCATACACAGAATGCAGCTCAAAGTGCTTTACATTTGAAGCATGTAACACAATAATAGTCAGTCATTATCAATCACTTTTCTTTGCTGTTTATGATATACTCAGCAACATATCAAAAATATAGAAAATGACGTCATAAGACTGGCAGCCTTAACCCTCTTACCCCCCACAAGCACGCCATATGGCAACTGTGGCAAGGAAAAACTCCCATATTCCAGGAAGAAACCTTGAGCAGAACCTGACTTAATAGGGGGAGCCCATCTGCTTTTGGCTGGCTGCGCCCTCCAATAGTAGCAGATGTAGAATAATCTGAAAATGTAGTCTACAGGATAAGATGAGTTAACTAAAAGCTTTCCTGTACAGGTATGTTTTCAGATCTTTTTTAAAAATATTTACTGAACTCGCCTGCTTGATGTACAGAGGCAGGGTGTTCCATAGTTTGGGGGCATAATGGATAAACGCAGCTTCTCCACTTTGTTTGTGGAGCACTTTGGGTACGATTAAAAGATTAGAATTGGATGATCTAAGTTTCCTTTGTGGTTGATAAGATATTAAAAGCTCAGAGATATATGAAGGTGCTATGCCATTCAGAGCTTTGTAAGTAATTAACATAACCTTAAAATCAATTCTATAGGAAATAGGGAGCCAGTGCAGTTCAGCCAACACAGGGGTGATGTGTTCTCTCTTCTTAGTCTTAGTTAAAAGTCTAGCCGCAGAGTTCTGTATGAGTGCCAATTTCTTTAGATGTTTTTTGGGAAGACCAGTGAAAAGTGCATTGCAGTAGTCTAACCTGCTAGTGATAAAGGCGTGAATTAGTTTTTCTGCATCTTGTTGAGTTAAAAAGGGCCGCACTTTGGCAATGTTTCTCAAGTGGAAATAGGCTGTCTGAGTAACTTTACTGATATGGGGCTTAAAACTTAACTCTGCATCTAAGATGACACCGAGGCTTGTTACTTTTGGTTTGACCTGGTGTGCCAAGTTCCCCAGATTACTAAGAATAATATCTCGCTTTAGTTTTGGTCCAACCAGAAGTACCTCTGTTTTGTCATCATTTAGTTTCAAAAAGTTTTTGCTCATCCACTGATTAATGGAGGTTAGGCATGCAGTGAGGGAGCAAAGGCCATCTGGGTTAGTTGGCTCCACAGAAAGATACAATTGGGTATCATCTGCGTAGCTGTGGAAGTTTACATTATGTTGACTTATGACGTTTCCCAATGGAAGCATATATAGAGAAAATAGCAGGGGACCAAGGCAGCTCCCCTGGGCCACACCAAAAGGCAAGTCTTGTTTTTCAGATACATGATCTCCTAGACTGATATAAAAATCTCTGCCAGTAATGTAGGTTTGAAACCAGTTTAGAGCATTATCAGAGAGACCCACCCACTTCGCAAGGCGGTGAATTAGGATGCTATGATCAATGGTGTCAAATGCCGCACTCAAATCCAGAAGAATAAGGATTGAGACTTTGTTTGAGTCGGTAGCTAGTCTGAGATCATTGACTATTTTTACTAGAGCCGTTTCTGTGCTATGATTTGATCTAAAACCTGATTGGAATTTTTCAAGGATACTGTTTTCGTTGAGGAAGGTATTTAACTGATTACAAACAACTTTTTCAAGTACTTTGCTCAAAAACGATAGATTTGATATAGGCCTGTAGTTGCTCAGATTGGTATGGTCAAGATTTGACTTTTTAAGTAAAGGTTTCACAACAGCGGTTTTAAAAGCAGTTGGAAATATACCTGTTTCTAATGAGGTATTTATTACCTTGAGAAAAAAGGGAGCTAAGCCATCATATACTTTTTTGAGGAATGTAGTAGGGATTGGATCTAAAACACATGTTGAGGAGCCGGTTTGAGTTATAATTTTACCAAGCTCAGATTGAGTAATAGTGCTAAAGGACCTTCATTTTGGGGGGCTGTTTTTGGGTGTACTATCAAACATATTACTTGTGTTACCAATAGCCTCCCTTATAGAAATGACTTTGTTTTTGAAGAAGTCTGCAAATTCTGCGCATCTTAGAGAGGATGCCTGACTGAGTGTATCAAAAGGTGTTTGATGCAATAGCCTATCAATGGTAGAGAACAACACCCTAGAGTTTCCACTGTTTTCAGCAATTACCTTAGAGAAGTGGTTCCTCCTCTCATTCCGAATAGCTCTATTATAATTTGCAATTTTTTCTTTTAGAATGGCACGGTGAACCTGTAACTTAGTTTTTCTCCATGTTCTCTCAGCTTTCCTACATGATCTTTTTAGATCATGGATATTTTCGTTCATCCAAGGTGTCAGTTTGCTACAGGGCCTTTTTTTAGTCTTTAAGGGTGCCACTCTGTCAAGCAGAGCGCCTAATTCACGATTGAGAGCCTCTACCATTTGATCAATGGGATGATGTAAAATATCTAAATTTATGGAGTCTATAAGAGCTATGAACTGCTGTTCTGCTCTAATGTCCAAGAGTCGCGATTTGATTGCAATTTCGGGATGAATTTTTGGAGTATGTAGTACAATATTAAAAGATACACAATGATGATCAGACATATTTATATCATTTACTGATAAGTCTGTGACTTCTATCCCTCTGGAAATGACTAGATCGAGGGTGTTGCCAAGGTTGTGGGTGGGTCCTGTAACATGCTGCTTTAGCTCTAAACTGTCCAACACATTAAGGAACTTACTGTCATGTGATAAAATTACTTTTCAAACTTTGAAATTGTTTTTGACTGTTATTTCTATCATGAATAGCAATAGAGATGGTCTATATTTTCACATTTTGGTATCTGCCATATTGGATTTCAAAATGGCCAACATCAGGTTTGTTTGGAAATCATGTCAGTAGCTTCCTTGACCCTAAAAATGAAGTGTTAGAACTTAAAATACTTTTTATCTTGTTGGGGGCCTAGCAGCGAAGCTGCAAAGGAACCCATTGAGTTACTAGCTTTTCCTATTATTGGGGGCCTAGCAGCGAAGCTGCGAAGGCACCTATTGAGTTACTAGTTGGGGGCCTAGCAGCGAAGCTGCGAAGGCACCCATTGAGTTACTAGCTTTTCCTATTATTATTATTAATATACATCCGCCATTGGAGTCTATGGCAGCCCATAGAACGCCCGGCTAAAAGGTGGTATGGTTAAACGTAGTGGTAAAGGTGGTATGATTTTACGAGACACCCTGCTCACTTGAGCCATCTACCGGTTGTTTGGGTTGTTGCAGCGTCTCACTGGAAAAATACAAATTAAAGTTGCGTGATACCGCGTGATCCCACGCGCGGACCGCGAGTGAAGCTGGCCAAGTCGAAGCACTGCCCACTGTAATTCGATGAGAACGTTTCAGAAACAATACAGACAACAGCATACGATTGGTTTGGCTCTCGCCTTAGGAAGCTGGGCCATAGGCATTCACAGCAGCACTAGGTCAGTGTGATTCAGCGACGAACGAAAGAACAAACAAGAACTGGAAAGGCAAACCAGTTCAGGTCGTTCATTTTAAAGACCCGTTCGAACGAACTAGTTCGTTTTGGGGCCCCATTGAAATGAATGGCGGAATGTTCAAGGATTCTAATTCCGATTGTGACATCACAGCTCTGATTGTTTAAGCTTGCACCTGGAAGAGTTCTAAGCCACCTGGCAATGTCTAATGGGCTGGGCTGGGCTGTCTGTGTATAATGAAGGTGTGTGCATGTAACTTTTGACCAGTATGTCCGATTTTCATGAATGAGGTACCGTTGGAATCCTCGAATGAATGAAGCCCAGTTCAATGCCTTGCCAGCACTAAGTGTAAAGGTAATGTAAAAAAAGATGAGACAGCGCAACGCGCTGTTATTCTCTATTCAAACTTAATCATGTGTACAGTTGTATAGATTATTACATAGAGAAACACACTTTCATACAGATATTATGCACATCCACGCAGCACTACCATTCAAGTTACTCATCATTGCCCGGCAAGAAGTCCACAATCAATTCAATTGTCTTGCCACGATCTGTGGAGCTTACAGACAACGTTAAATTACTATAGGTTCTGTATGCTATTTAAAGCCGACCTAACGATGAGTCCCTTCAAGACGGTGTGTTGCAATGCATTCTGGGTGCTGTGCTGTGATTCGACGGCTCGTCACCTGACCCACCAAACAACATGCTTGAACTAAACGTAGAGTAAAAATAAATCGCTACCAAGGCTCCAAATAGCAACACACTTACACCGTAGCATAATGAGGGTATCTACATGTAAACCGAAGCATTGAGAACTGTGTAAGTCTACAGGCAGTTTATTAAAAAGAAAAACAGTACCCTTCACGTCTCGTTCACATATACAGACGGGCGCCATCTTGGAAACAGAACTCTCTGGGTAAATCTCGCGTGAAACTGAGAATGAGAACTGAACGCAACAGGATATACACGGAAGAGATGGCGGGTGTGTTTCTTGTTAATAAATTGCCTTTACACTTACAACGTTCTCAATGCTTCGGTTTACATGTAGAGACCCTCATTATGCTACCGTAAGTGTAAAACTTTTTAATAAATTGCCTGTACACTTACAACGTTCTCAATGCTTCGGTTTACATGTAGAGACCCTCATTATGCTACGTAAGTGTAAAACTTACAGCAAGTACGGACGCAGCTCCAGAAAAAACACGAGTTGAGTTCAGTAAAGCTAACTTAGTCCAGCTTCACCTAAAAATACCACCCCCTCTAAAAACTTACGACAAGGCCAGTAGCAGTGATATAAATGCTGTAACGAAATTCGAAGTGTAAATATACAAACTTTATGTTAAAAGTGTAAGAACCTTTTCCCATATGAATGATTGGGAAACAGCTTTCATAACAAGACCTCCGAAATTCAGAAAAACATGCATTAAAATGTGCATGCATTAGACATGATTCTGGCGATTTATATAAGATCAAGTCAGATGCTACATCACAGATCTGTGGACACAACGGTGCCACATATGATACACTAGCCCACCTCCACTGCTGAAGTGTCAACGTTAAAATATTCACAACTCCACAAGGTACATATTGTGTATAGTAACATCTTACCACTCTGATAAAATCCCTGCACTGTTAATGGTGTGTTTAGCTGTAGACATGTTAGTTTCACAATGTATCTAGTACAACACAGGAAGAAAATAAACATGGTATAATATCACATCATAAGGTTTATTGAAGAGATGGACTCTAGGTAAACATTGTAATGTTCTTCTCCTAGCACCCTTAACTGCAGGCAACACGTGTCAAATGTCCTCAACAAACTGGATGTTTAGATGTCAGTGGATGTAAAGGTTAAGGCTTTATGGTAACTGTGGCATTTCACAACAGCAACAGATGTAGTCAAGTCAGATACATCACTGCAGATGCAATAATCAGCCTTATCAGAAGGCTCTGTCCGTTAATTTGACTAGATGAGTAGACCTTATGTGCAGATGTCAAATATTGAAATTGATATAAAATACAGTAGGACTTTAGTGACATAGGAAGAATGGAACAATTTGGGAGGCAATTCACGAAGTGCATTCGAAGTGCAAATATGGTTTAAATGTGTAAACAAGACGCCTGATGTTTAATATATGTTAATGAATGGGCACATTATTGTGTACAGTAATGGGCTATCAGTAGTATGTAAACAGTTCATGTGTTATGTGATTTACATAAACTAGTAAACAGCAGAAATGTTAAAAGCTGGTATTGTGTTTCCTGAATTCTTACATTCAGGCATTCAAATGAAATGTAATTAAATAGCATATCAATCATGCAACAATGCAAAAACAATGAAACTAGTGTAGGCCTAATTATATTTTACATTAATAAAGCAGTACTCTGATGTGCATGCTTTCACAAACTTTTGTGAACAATCTTAGCACTTTAAACATTGACTGTTTTGAAGTGCATGTAGGCAATATAGTATGTGATATCATTACAATTTGATGGGGGGGTGGGTTCATGTAGGTGGGCCCTATGACCCCAAAGTATGCTTTGACTGGGCCTCAGGTCAAAGAAGTTTGAGAGAGGCTGATGTAGACGACAAAGCAGCAAGGAGGCGTTGTGTGATCATTTAAACAAGTTTTATGACAAGGTCGATGAGAGTGGGAAAAATCGTACATTTCTGTGCAAACTTTGCCCGCACTTCAGTCACATTCAGTCACATTGTCTTTTAAGAAAATGCAGTCCATTTTTCGGTTCCAGCAGCCAACAACCTCAGAAGTGACCCTTCAGGCCTCTCAGGAGGCGCTGGCCTTTAACCGCAGCCAGAAGAGAGTCAGCAGAAATTTGATTGCCTTTAAAAAATCTGACTTCTTAAAAAATCTTAAACTGGCTGCATTACGTGATTATTTCTGAGATTCTGATACGTTTTTAACCATGACCTATACACAGTTCTGGTTTGAAAATGTATCTCTTAAAATAATCACTTTATGCAGTCAGCTTAAGATGGCTTACTAGCAACTAACTAATTACCCTAGCAACAACCTAGAAACCACCCCTGTAATGTCAACCTAGCGACCACCATAGCAACCAGCATAGCAACCACATTATTTATGCGTTTTAGCTTATTGGATGTTGCGTTAATGCAGATAACTTTTGATCCGTGTGCCCGATTTTCATAAATGAGGTACCGTTGGAATCCTTGGATGAGGCCGAGTTCCATGCCCCTGATCAAACCCACTCTTGCAGTTCCTCGGAACTGCAATTCTAGTTTACTTTTGGACTTTTATTATATAGTTAAATGTTGAGACTGATGGGCACTTAAATCTAGGGGGTATTTGATGATCACTGTAAAGTTTTGTGTAGTTAAAAAAGTGTTGGAATTTCCAGCTATTTTTTGCGAGACAAGGCAGTCCCTTTCACTCATTCATTGAACGTGCGCTGTGCTGTAATGGAAACCTTATTCCCAGATAGCAAGGTGACATTGATATGATGTTGATTTTCCATCCAAATCATCATTTTGGTTGAGATTGAAATCTCAGTGGTAAATAGACATTGAATCAGCATTACAATCCTGACAAAAACCCGACAGTGCATGAATATCGATAAGAGAGATATTGAAACAACATTGGTTTATAGTTTATGTTGCCATAATCGATAGAGCATCGATACATAGTTCACTAAAAGATATTGAAAAGTCATGGATTTGTGGTTGCCTGGGAAATCTTAACGTGGTGATTGAAAAGTAGTGGATTTATAGTTGACCGCGCGACGACGTTTGAACTGTCCAGTTCATTTTAAGCAACTGTCCAGTTCATTTTCAGCAACAGTTCGTCAGACCAACGGGGGTGTTCAGCTCTCTGTCAAGTTCACTCCTCCTTAATGGTAAGCAAGCATTTATTTATCAAACGATAATGTTTTATTGTAAAAGTGTACTACATTAAATTCGGTCATGTTTATAGTCTATGTACATTGTACTGTCAGATTTACAAACTGATTCAAATGCTAGGCTAGCTAAATTTACTTGCTGTTGTCAAATTAATGTTTAGGCTAACTTACGTTATGGCAGTTCATCATAATGTTAGGTTAACGTTACTCGGCAGTCTGATTTATAATTAGGTCCTACCTTTGTTGTCAGTAAGTTACAGTTTATTATACTCATGATAATAAAATATGAAGTAGTGCTAGGCCTACCGGTAACGTTAGCTTCAAGGCTGTCAAAATTATAGGCTGAAGATGTGCTGCTGGTTTACGTGGAGATTTAGCTAACATTTATGTAACTCCTGGTGATCATATTTTTGTGAGTTTAATAGGCTAACTTTAGCAATACTGATATAAGTCAACTTTAAGTCATATCTGACTAGACTGCTATCATTAACCGTTCATTGGGCAGCAAAAGTGTTCGGACGAACAGAGCTGCCCGAATGGCTGGTGCTGCTAGCAAACACGGCATGTTCAATGAGCTCACCCAGCTTGCGAAACTGAATTATTCTAACACCATCTTCAGCCTGGCATTTTGACAGCAAACTCAACAAACATATAGAATATATATTCTATGATTATTCTAAAGTTTCAATTATAAGTAGCCTTCAGTTGAACATATTTATCTAACACTGTCTATCTCTTTTTCTTCTGTTTCTGTTAGGTGCCACTTCACTCTGCTACTGGATGGTGGAGGGCTAACTGCGAACGGGTGGTCTATGAATGCTATACTGAATGGATGGCAGGGAAGCACAACACACGTGAATTTCTAAATGAAGAAGAGTTAATAAATGCACTTGATTTTCAAACTGATAAGTTGTCTGGTTATTTATGCACGATTGTGTAGCCTAAACCAGCCATACTAGGCCTAGTCAAATTGATCCTGGCTGTATATAAAGCAGGATGTGAATTTCCCAATATTTTTCCAGATTAAAAGTGGTTTACTGAGGTTTAATATCAATTGAAATACCATTGAAATCGCATTGATCTTTAGTTTGGTTGTAATTTCAACGTTGTTTCAATATTCATTTTAATTGAAATACCATTGAAATTCCGTTGATCTGTAGTTGGAATTTCAACATTGCTTCAATATTAACCCTTTAGGCGCCGGGTTTTATTTTTAAAAATACTAGATTTTGATATCTAATTTTCAGAAGGCTCTGGCTGGAAAGTGGTTTGAGATAGAGACAAAGTGTAAATGAGACAAATATTGAGAATGACCTAAAGTTGATGGAGAGAGTAAATGTTCCCATCTAATTTGCATATTATGACGTCATATGGCGGCGGCCATTTTGGATTATGTGATTTTCAGGAAATACCTGATATTTTGAAAGAGAGTTTAACTTATTTAATCAGATTCAACCCCTCCATCCATTTATTATGTTGTCCACATATCAAATGAACAGGAGAAAAGTAAATTGTAAGCCAACAGACGTAAACTAGAACTATTACTATACCACAACACTCGAACACAAAATGTAAAAAAGTTTTTTTTTTTTTTACCCACCACCACCCCTCCCTATTAGAGAACATTTTTATTTTCTTTTTTCTTCTCTTTTTCATTATTATTATCATTATAATCATTATAATATGATAATGATAATAACAGTAGGCGTTTTTTAGCTGCAGAGGCCTAATAAACATTTATAGTATAGATACAGATAAACATTTATAGTATAGAGTTTGGAACATCTCATTGCAAAGCAAAGTACGAACTATGAACAATAATTAGAACGAACGATGAACAATAATTAGAACCCCCCCCCCCCCCCCCAGAACTATTACCATACTGCAAAACTCATCTAAACAGTAGGCATCCCTTTTTTTGTTTTTGCTTTTATACTTTTTTTTTATAATTTTCTTTTTATATACTGTGGCATATAGTAGCACACACACATGAACAGAAAGCTGGTGATTTGTGTACAGAGCCCTAATGTGTTTCTATCTATCCAGATGACACTGTTTATAGTTTGTCAGGGTGTGGAACCTCTCATTGCATGGAACAGCACACAGGCCTACCCCACACTGTTTGCACCTGTATTGTGTCTGATGACGACCTTTAGGGCGGCTACGATCGGAGCAAACAGCACAGTCTGGACGATCGTCAGCAGCACAGAGCCAGTGGCGTTCTGTAAGCCTCAGTGGCCTTTCTCCCCCCTCTGCTGAAGGCCTTCCCCGTATTTTTTTTTCTCTCTTGGAGAAGCCCTCAAGCAGAGAAGTAATAACATCCTGCACAAAGCCCTTCAGTGTCTTGTGTGGACCGGCAGTCATGCTGCAGTAAATTATATGGGCATTGACCACGCTTATGCTAAGGATTGCGTTCACAATCCGACTATACCACTTCTTTGACCGATGTGGAAAGAGGTAGGTTTTCATCCTCTGGTCAGCTGTGTCTACTCCCCCCATGAATGAATTGTACCTATCCACACACACTGGTTTATTTATGTTCCGAAAGCCACTGTCTGTGTTTTTGGATCTGATCCGTTTCCGGACACACGAGTTCCCATGAAGAGTGGACAACAAATGGAAACGCTTTATGTCATGCCACGCACATGCCAACATTTTGCCATTCCTCATGAACACTGGGTCATCTCCTCTGGCCAAGGGCAACTCAGTTTTTCTCATAGCCTTTGGCATACCTCGCCTTTGGCTACTGACTGTCCCACACAAGCCAGTGTCATTATTGGCCAATTCATTTGCTACAGCTGGTGACGTGTAGTAGCTATCCATAAATAGCTCATGCCCTTTCCCTATGTGCTGGGCCATCAGCTGCCGAACTAGAAGATGGGTGGCACCTACATCAGTGGCCTCATCACCATGCTGTCCAGTGTACAGGGACCACTCCAGAACATACCCTGAGGCCATCCTTAAAAATATTTTCGTTTGCCGTAACCCGACCGACCCTGTCAATTTAGAACCGACCCAAATATTTATTTTTTTCCCCTTTTAGTCCGACCGACTTGCCGGTTGTAAATTTGCGTTAATACCGACCGATTGTTTTTTTTTACTCTAAACAACCAATACAAATGCAATAAAATAATATTTCTTTTAGTAGGCCCAAGTATTGTGAATATAAATTGCCTACATGCAAACGTGGCTCACTTAAAAAAAAAACCTGTGGCGTCATCTCTACACCATTGGTTTTACGCATGTCACACTATGGCCTACGCTTCGTTTCATTCACACAAACTGATGACGCTTTTACTTGGCACGAAGTTCTGGAAGAACTGTGGCCAGATCTTTTCTCATCCCTTCTCCCCCTAGTCTAACGGTGACCGTGTCGGAGTATTGAAATTGGTTGTGGTCTATTCAGCATTTCTCAAAATATGGGTCCGCAACATGGAGACTGCTGGTCCGCGGAGTCGTGGAGTGAAATTAGGCCCGGTGTTTCATGTGATAATTTGCTGCGCAGTTGATCAAGTAACCGCGGATCGACGAAAAAAGAAAACAAACGTTTCTGCTATCGATGTCATTAAACATGGAGCCCTACAATTAAGTGGTGGTATGAGCATTCATTCAATGCGCGTCTGCGCGAGAGAAACTGAAACTAATCGATAACGTTGGTATCAAAGCTCCGCTTAAACCTGTTGGAAGGCTATTTATTTATTTAACGAAACTTAATAGAACAACGTTGTTTTTTGGAACTTCCTTAGAAACAGAGCAGAGACTGTATAATACACTGTATAGCATTGAGTATTGTATAGTCAAATTTCAATATAACGTGGCCAAGAGCTATTGTAGCCTTCTTTCTGGGTACATGTAGATGAGCCCTATGACCCAAAAGTCTGCCATGACCGGGCCTCAGGTCAAAGAAGTTTGAGAAAGGCTGGTCTATATAACCTGCATCAGAATGAGGTTTGCAATGGTGCGTCTGAAGGCACGGGTTGAAGACCCAGTCAGTTACGTCACGATATGCACATTTGTGTAAATTCATTCCTACGTAATCACCATGACCAAAATTGTACTTTTTTTTTTACTTTGAATCTTGGAAAAAAAAATATATTGACCTACCTACCGACCCATTTTTAATTTGTTTTGGCTGTTACTGCAAACAAAAATATTTTTAAGGATGGCCTGACTTGGCGTCACTCAAAACAAATGCCTTGAAACCATATTTATCCGGTTTGTTCGGATTGTACAATTTCAATGTGGACTTGCCCTTGAAAGCTATTGTCATCTCATCCAATGAGAGTTCTTTGCTGAAAAGCGTGGGATGATGAGGTCAATGATTGGGCGCACCTTGAACAGCCTATCATAACCTGGCTGGCCCCTCTCGACATAGTCATCGTTATTGGCAAAGTGGAAGAAAGACAGGATGATTTCAAATCTGTTCCTACACATCACTTTCCCAAATCCAGGTGTATGAGTGGGCCAAAATTCTGCCCAATAATCCTCAATCTCTGATTTCTGCACCAGCCCCATGCTCAAATGGAGTGACAGGAAGGCTTTCATTTCAGAGACAGTGACATCATACCATTCATGAAAACGTGAACTTGGCATTAGTTCATGAGAGCCTAGGTACTGATGAGCATATCTATTTGTCTCCACTGTAATGTGATTCCAAAAGTCATCGGTTAGAAAGAGGGACAACAAATCTATAGGCCTTGAATCAGTGCTAAGCTCTCTGTCACCACGATACCCAACTTGCTCATCAAATGGCTTTATCCATTCCTCATACACTTCCTCATCTCTCAAGTAAACCCAGCCATCATCACTATTATCATCATCATCATTTCCTGCCCTGTTCTGCCTTCCCCTGTTGCCTCTACCATGTCCACCTCTCCTATAGACACTGCGACTTCATGTGGCTCTGCCCCCCCTTCCATTTTGCAACGGGTTATTATCGCTACATTCATCCCTATTTAGACCACCCATGCTGCCTCTACGACACCCACCAGCCCTTCTACGAACACTTCGCCCACGTCTCCCCCTGCGATCACCACTAGAATTGGACTCGTTTGTGCTTGAACACTGCTGCGTCGCATGGCTGCTCCACTGCCGCGCATGGAGGCACTGTGGCCGGCCTGATAAAACGAGTGAACACTAACGCTGGTCCCAGCGCTAATCTCACCCATTTCGCTACGTCCAACACATCCATCAGTTCCCCTACTGATACTACGAGTTTGTGTATAATTTCCTCTACCACCTACGTTGGGAAAAGGGTTGTGTGTTTGTGTATGTGTTTGTGCTTGTGCGTTTTCCACGCTTTGCCCGGCAGCGCCAGACACAACGTGGCTATCACGCTCACTAAACGACCGACTATCATCTTCCGGAGTCAGATTTTCTCCTTCAGAATCAGAATTGGCGAATAGGAGACCTATCACTTCAGTACGGGTCAACTTTTTGCTTGCCATTTTCGACTAAAATCCTGCTAAACCAAGTAACACCGCTTCAGCTCAATAGCTCCGTGGCTCACTATCTCCGGTTTTTCACCCAACAGCTTGAATGGCACTTCCTCGAAACTTTTTGCATTGACACCATAATGCAATGCTGTGCTTGCGTAAGTATGGGATGTCTGCCATCTAGTGGAGGGGAGTATAGACGAGATTTAACACTCTACTCGTAGAAAACTGCTGTTTTATTCAGTACTGCGCGGTGTCGCAAATATGCGACTTTGGCGCCTAAAGGGTTAATAGAGGGTGCAAAATGTTATAGGATCAATGTTTAAGTGCGACGTTGACTCAATGATTTTAACATTGACAAAATAATGTTGATTTAACATAGATTCAATGAGTAATTGCTATCTGGGTTGCGTATCCAAGTAGCCTAAATTGAGTTATTTTTTAATTATGCATGGTTTACTTTTTATTAAATTCGTAGGCTGGAATGCCTCGCGGCAACAATTGTGTTTAAATGTAGTAGCCTACTGCTTCAGCCTCTGGTAAGCTCAAAAGTGGGCGGCTATGGTTAGCTTTAGAGCAACGTGTTGGAGACCCATGGTGTAACGAGACAAGGGCTTTGTGCCGCTGTTGTGTAATTTATTGTCTTTAATCATGTTTAGGCTATTTTTGTTCGGGACAACAACGAAATAAGATCAATACAATTTTCTTTATTTGTCATATATGCATAAATAATCATAATATACACGTCTTCTCATAGGCTCCTCAAGAAATACGCACTGAATAACGTTTGGCTGTAGCCACTGGATAGGTACCCGCCCACCAACATTTACGCTCATGAGAGCTCGTGCCCAACACGGACTTTCGTGCACGGAGCTGGTTCCAAATGATCCATGCGTCGCCTTACTTGAAAATGGCGTATGCTAACACGCCGAAGCTAAACTGCAAGCTCTTGACCCCCTGGTTGTAGCCTACTGGAGATTTACAACTACACTTATGATACATCAGAATGAATACGACTTCACAACGATACACAGAAAAACAACAATACCAATGACTTCGCTAAAATGTCGTTTGAGACACAATTGGCATATCCCATTCCCAAAACTATTCCTACCTATGAAAAAAAATATGCCCTTGCTGATCATACTGTAGGCTAGCGCCCGTATCCTATAGCTACCCAGTAGCGCGGTGAAGTTAGCTAGACGACTTCGCTTGATTCCATAATCTGACCCTATCAAAGGAGCAGGCCAACACGATAGGCCCTATTAAGGTTTTGCACCTACGTCATAATGTCGTGACCGTTTGTTTACAACTAGAGTGGTAAGAATGGTAGGCAAGGCACTGCAGAGAGTGGTAGGCAAGCCTACAACAGTCAGTTTGCATAGGCTACACATAGTTACAAATAGCTTCAAAATTGAAATTTTAATATCAAATATTGACCGGGATGCCGACCACTTGTGTATGCCCTAACAGTTGGTTTTACAATAAGAAGCAAAAAGGCGACGAACGACCGTTTAGCCTACCAATCCTCGTGGTTGTGGAGGATGATCATTAGCAGCTGTGAAGTCTTTTATTCTCAAGATGGCCTAATGGTGTAGCCTACTGTCTACGAAGACGTAGGCTAAAATACAACTATCTACAGTCATCCAAAAATGAATTGCCAGAGATAGGCTATGAAGGGAAAAAGTGCAGCATTTTAAACATGGCAAGATTTTTTTTTTACAGTTTGTTCTAATTTGTCTCGTGAAATTCGTGCTTGTGGACATCAATCACCTATCTCCTGTCCTATGTCACGTTATCATGAGTGTCATTTGATTATATAATCACAACAAATGCTAATAAATGAAAACAGAATAGGCTTATGTGCTATAGCCTACAGGTCAGTTAGGCTAACTCCCGTCTGTCAAAATAAACTGATTTGATCCTATGTTTAGCGATCACACAAAACTTAACACAGCAACCTCAAACACCACTGTTGAACCTAGGCTACTGCTTCAGTCATGTAAGAAATAAGCAGTTTATGAATTCTCTTTACCTTTATCTTTATTATCTTTTATCGCTGTTATGTTATAATATGTTACAGGATTCATGACTTTAACAACATAATGTTACATGATGCTGACTGACGCTGCATGGCTATGTACATAGGCTACCGTTTTAACGTCTGCTGAGTCTACTGCCTACCAAAACCTGTCGCTGTTCAGTTCAAGTTAAATTATCAAATATTGTTTGATTTTGTCTCAACTTTCAGAGGGAAGACATGTTCCTTTCTGGCCAAATTTCACAGCTTCTAAGAAAGTCTATCGTCTTCGTGTAAACCGAGTTTTGAACAGAGAAAAAAAGTTAGGCTACCATACCGCCGTCATGCTATCCGGCAAAAGATTCTTTGGACGCCGCTATTTATGGATTTCCGGCTCCCATTGACTTACATTGAACACATGTAAACAAAACGTCAATTATGTGCTCAAACTAACGCCGCTGACTTATGAAAACCACCATTCCACTTTGATACGAAACTACATAATTGTACAACATTTATACAACAAATATCACAGAATTTGGATCAAGTAATGTGGAGAAATCTTATGCAAAGTGTCAACCCCTAACAATGTGCCCATTGCCCAAATTTATGGTCGACTAATGTCGAATGTCAGAGTAATGACATTGAAAAAGGTACCTTAATGATACACTTTAATTTATAAAGGTACGAAGTATAAAAAGAAAAACACAATTTATCAGATGGATTACCCAAATAATTTGTAACAAAGTACAACATTTATTCGAGGGCACATCTATTCCCAGAACTATAATGGGTGTTAAACATTCCACAACCACTAGATGGCAGCATGACACAGCACATAAAGTACACCTACGTGTCGCTGCGACCTGAAGGATGGCGTGGTTGAATATCCACTTCTCCTGCACTTCGGGTCTAATAGCGGGTGAATTGTTTGACCACCAGATGACGCCATTCACTGCACCTCGGGCCTAATAGCTGCTGTGTAATAAGCCTCGAGGAGCCGATGGTTACACTTGTTTTATGGGCGTTGTTAGCCACGCTGCGCAAGCTGGGTAGGCTACAGAAGAAGCCAATAGGCTACAGTCGCGTGTGTTTGTGGTGATTTATTCCATGTATTAACAAAATAATAATGTAACATTAAAAAAATAGCCTACATAAATTAAAAAAAAAAAAAAACTAAATAATTACACCAAAAAAGTAAAGAAGCTTTATCATTGATATATAAGCTTACTGAAAATCAAATATAGGCCTAGCCTACAATTGTGTTGCACAGACAATATGTCCTACAGATAATCACAACAGTAAGAACATAGGCTACCTAAGTCATGACGACACGAGGGCTTAAGTCTCATGTTGGCCTATGACTACGTAGCCTAGGCTACCAAGCACGTCTGTGTCTGCGACAGTGAAATAGCTCCAATATTAATTGTGTCGCCAATAAATATATGCTAACATGAATCTCATCAGTCACCTATAGATAAGGGTTAGGCTATAACATATGTAGGCTATAATGTAAAAATAGGGTCATATCATATAATGTTGACTTATTAAGATGGGGGAGAGAGCTGGACATATTACACTGAACTAACTGTTCATTGTTGAAAATCAATCAAAAGTTTGTAGTTGATCCGGATGTCATTGGTCGCAAGGACTGTTAATGGGTGTATCCACAATTGGGACCTTGTTACAAGTTGGTCTTTCAGCTGCTAATGCAATCAGTGGCCATCAGAAAACATGTTAGACAACTGAGGAATGAGATGCCACACATAAAATGTACAGTCAAACAGAACCCACAAACATCAATGGGAATCAACCAAACACTGCAGGGAACCATGTTATTGTCAATCAGCACTCTGCCACGCTAAATCAGACCCTGCTTATGTTTGTGCAGAGCAGAACAGATATTTGTAGATATGGTGCAGGACCTGTTAAGAGAGATTGGCAGCTCAGTCTCCCTCATATTAGTCCCTACGGTGAACAATGTAATAGCATAGTGCTGCTGCTTCTGATGTGCAAGACAAGACAGGGTATATATTCATAATGTGACAGGCAGAAGAACAAAACAATACATCTTCAAATGTTCATTGCTTATTACATGTGTTATAAAAACAAAATCCTTGTCTGCTTTCTGTGTTTTTGCATGCACCTGTCTACAGGGGTGTAAAGACATATTTGTCATTGTTTGTATGTTATAGTATTTGTTGATTTCCATTTATTGCCCATTGATATTGCATTCACATTATTGTTTATTATTGCTATTCTCCTTATTAATGTAGTGTCACCAACATTTAAAATAATATCAACTGACACTGTTATTCATAGCCATATTTATTCTGCTCTTATAAGGTAATACAGTGCACATATTTATATTTCATTTATACTACTCTAAACCACCTTCTGAAAATCAACTGTATAGTAGTGCACCATATTTCTTGACCTGTCTCACCACCTGCCTATACTGTAGGCTACTTACACCACCTTACTTACAACACTTTGAAGAGCCAAAAACAAAGCTCAGCACACCTGTTCTGTGCATCAGCAAAGTTGGAGGGTTAATTTATGAACCATCACTTCTAGCTGAAACATCACTTCTAGTAGGCTACTGGGGAAATTCATCGGCAACACTTTATTTTAATGTGTCGCTGTTACAGTGTACCTAATTAGGTACAGTGGTACAACCTGTGTAATAACATGTACTATCAGGTACTGTACTATCATTGTACTTGCATTATGTATTTGTGGGTACCTACATAGGCTATAGTTGTTACATTGTAATACTGAGTGCTTTTACCAAACTTTGCCAATTTGCCTACATTTTCATCAGAGGCAAAGAGCTGACCTGAGACCTGCTGGATGGGGTAAATCTGGTCATGATATATTTGATATACAAACCATTCTTAGCTCCAGTCAAGGCCTCATTGTCTTCAGTGTACATGTAACAGCTGTGCTGCTACAACCTTGTTACTCTTTGATACAGTGGAATAAACCTATTAAGTGTACCAGTTAATTACTTACATGCACATATGACATGTATGTTGTGTCTTCGATGTCTTGGAACAGGTCTACTAATTCACATGTACTGTGTGGTGTAACAGCAGACACGTTTCAACACATCAATTACAAGATGCATGACATCATTGACAGGATGTATATAATATGTACATGTATATGTACAAGTACTTAACTGGTACACTTTATTTGAATGGGTTCATTCCACTGTATCAAAAGAGTAATAAATAACACAGTTGATACATGTACTACAGTATGTAGGGTAATGGCAGACATGTTCCAAGACACCAATGACACAACATGTAATGTAATATGTAATTGTAAGTGGGCAATTCCACGGAAAATTGACTTTTTGTCACATCCATAACGCCAGTGAAATGCCTTGGCATTTGTATGATGTGAATGTTACTATTCATTTTTTGTGCATTTTTCTCATGTACATTCTTCAGCCAGAAATAGCAAATGCTCAAATTTCATGTAATCATTCACATCATACCATACCATCACATTTTATTGGCGTTATGGATGTTAGAAAAAACGTAATTTTCCATGGAATTGCCCAAGTACTTAGTACTTATGCCACTGTATCAAAGAGCAATAAGTGTGTACCAACACAGTTGATGTAGTGAATTAGTAGACCTGTTCCAAGACATCGAAGACACAACAAACATGTCATATGTACATGTAAGTAATTAACTGGTACACTTAATAGGTTTATTCCACTGTATCAAAGAGTAACAAGGTTGTAGCAGCACAGCTGTTACAAGGATACAAGGAAGTTTATTGTCACATGCATATAGTTACTGGAAGTAAGAAATGCAGTGAAATTATGTCTGGTGTCAGCCTATTTGTGCATTTATGGGGGGGGGGGGGGGAGTGCAGTAGAAGAGGGGTTTAGTAGATTAAGTGGCAAGGGCTGCATAAGAAAGGTGGGGGAGGATTGGGATTGGGGGGAGGGCACCAACAAGGAGCACCCAAGAGCAAAAAAACATGTACACTGAAGACAATGAGGCCTTGACTGGAGCTAAGAATGGCTTGTATATCAAATCTATCATGACCAGATTTACCCCATCCAGCAGGTCTCAGATCAGCTCTTTACCTCTGATGAAAATGTAGGCCAATTGGCAAAGTTTTGTAAAAGCACTCAGTATTACAATGTAACAACTAAGCTTATATGTAGGTACCCACAAATACATAATGCAAGTACAATGATAGTACCTGATAGTATATGTTGTTACACAGGTTATACCACCGTACCTAATTAGGTAGGTACACTGTGACACATTAAAATAAAGTGTTACCTATATATATATATATATACTAACTTCAGTTCAGACCGACAACCTGTTCTGTATTGCTCTCTCTCTCTCTCTCTCTGTATATATGTATATGTATATGTATGTGTGTATATATATATATATATATATATATATATATATATATATACATACACACACACACACACACATTACATACATACACATATAAATGTAGCATGACAAGTGTGTTTACATACAGTAAAAACTTCTGTATTGCCCTCTCTCTCTGTATATATATATATATACACACACACATTACATACATACACATATAAATGTAGCGTGACAAGTGTGTTTACATATATCTCTGTATATATATATATATATATATGTATGTATGTATACATATACACAATACATACATACACATATAAATGTAGCGTGACAAGTTTACATGCAGCACTAACTGTTTACAAGCAATAACTTCAGTTCAGTAAAACTGACGACCTGTTCTGTATTGCTCTCTCTCTCTCTCTGTATATATATACATACATATATATATATATATATATATATATATATATATATATATATATATATATATATATATATATATATATGTATGTATATACATATACATACATATATATATATATATATATATATATATATATATATATATATGCACACACACACACATTACATACATACACACATATACATATATATATATATATACACATATAAATGTAGCGTGACAAGTGTGTTTACATATATATATATATATATATATATATATATATATATATATATATATATATATATATATATATATATATATATACACACACACATATACATACATACATACACACACACACACACACACATTACATACATACACATATATATGTCATACAAAAGACATTCCTATTCAACATATACTTAGTTGTTTAAGCGCTTATGTGTTATGGTTTATATAATGTTGTTTTATTTTAATTGGGCTGTTAATTAATTTGACATTATTGTTTATTATTGATATTCTCCTTAATGTAGTCTTAGCATGTCATTGTTTTTATATTATTGATTGAATTGACATTATTGTTTTATTATTGCCTTTCCCCTTTTTTACATTGCTTTTTATTAGGCTATTGCTTGAATTGATATTATTGTGTACTACAACTATTCTCCTTACTATATTTGACCTACATTTTAATCTGTTCCCTGTTCAATTTTAAATATTATTATGTTGTTTTGTATTTATGTGTCGCTTTGGACAAAGGCGTCTGCTAAATCCATAACCATAACCATAAATGTAGCATGACAAGTGTGTTTACATGCAGCACTAACTGTTTACAAGCAATAACTTCAGTTCAGTAAAACCGACGACCTGTTCTGTATTGCTCTTTCTCTCTCTCTCTCTCTGTATATATATATATATATATATATATATATATACACACACACACACTACATACATACACATAAATGTAGCGTGACAAGTGTGTGTTTACATGCAGCACTAACTTCAGTTCAGACCGACAACCTGTTCTGTATTGCTCTCTCTCTCTCTCTGTATATATGTATATGTATATATATGTGTATATATATATATATATATATATATATATATATATATAAATAACATACACACACATATATATACATATACATATATACAGAGAGTCTGTATATATATATATATATATGTGTGTGTGTTTGTGTGTGCGTGTTATATATACATATATATACACACATACAGTATATCCATGCATACATATGTATTGTATGTAGTATTGCATTACTAGCCTATTCTAATTTGGTTTGTTCTATTGACATGGAATGAATGAACAGGCACACGTTACTATGGAGTAGGTCTACTTCACAATTCAGATTTTCAGATGATGCGTTGTGGCTGACAACGGCCCTAAAATCTCGAGTGTCTAGGTTTATTGTTGGTTCCTGGTTGCTGTAGTGCAATGATGACATCTGCTGGCCGTGCCGCGCAATAGCGTCACAACATATGTAATTTCACTGGACATTACGGTAAAAATCTTGTTTTTCCTTACTAATATTCGTGTCATCCAGCAAACATATTGCTTAATTCTTTTGACATTTCGTTCCTTTATAAATTGTAATGTAATATAAAGGTACGTTTTTGAATGTCATTACTCTGACATGTGAGGGATAACGGCCACCGACGTGACCTGTTATACGTGACTCATGGACAAGGGGAAATGCCATTAACTCGGCGTCACGCAGCGGCAATTTTCTTAATATCGATATTTCCCCACATTACTTAATCCAAATTCTGTAATTTTTGCTGGATAAATGTTGTACAAAAATGTAGTTTCGTATCAAAGTGGAATGGTTTTTGTCATAAGTCAGCGGCGTTAGTTTGAGCACATAATTGACGTTTTGTTTACATGTGTTCAATGTAAGTCAATGGGCGCCGGTATTCGGCCAATGGCGGCGTCCAAAGAATCTTTTGCCGGATAGCATGACGGCGGTGGCTACCATAGGCTATGCAGGTTCTCCCATAACGTTATCGATACAGATCAATGCACCAAATCAGGGCGATTTTAGCGAAATAACGTTCCTGTGACAGGCTAGCAAATATTGAACAATGGGATAACGTTTCATCATCACCTTTATTGATGCCTGAAATGTTGACATTGCTGAAATACAGAGATGTAGCCTACTGAGAGGCAGCTGCAGACAACGATGTTCAATGGGTTCAACTTATCACTTGCCTACCAGGTGGATGTAAACAAAGCTATAGAACCTAGAATACGTCACATGAAAAACGTTAATATTACGTTACAATGGAGTTAAATTAAGAAATATGCCCGCATTTACTAACTGTAGCCTAATGTTAGGTCTAGGCCTACCCTATAGGCGGAAATCTCCGTCGACAACGTTTCTTAAACAACGACGTTCTTTCATGCAACGAAATTCTAATTTGTTTATTCAAAATATTCCACATACCAAAATCACAAAGTGAATGACAACAGGAACATATTCAATAGTGGGTTTCTTACCTTAGGCTACAAATTGTGTGCCCACGATGCAAGGCAAAGTTACAGACGCCACGAAGTTGGACTATTTACTTTCGCTTTTACCAAGCCCCTCCCCGAAGCGATATTTGATCGTAGCAGGGCGCAGGATATAGCCTATTTTTCAAAGTGAGATGGACCACATTGTGAACAAAAACCAAGATAGTGAGATCAGGCTTCCAGATATCGGACCATTGTTTGGTTGTTTTCAAAATATCCTTTGATTAAAATGGTCAAAACTGGAGGATGAGCAGAACGCTAGATCTGCCCTCAGCTTCTTGCTATGTGGGAGCTCTTAGATTTTAAGCTTATGATAGGCCTACTTGCATTATATTTTATATTTCCCACTGATTGGGCCAATGGTTGAATACATGGAGCAACATGGGATATGTTGATATTTCATTAACCCATGAATGAACAAGAGTTTACAGGTCAATGTATTGCCATGATCCTAACACCCATGATCAGATAGTTAGGACTTACATTAGACTTAGATTTAGTGCTCAAATTATCTTTTTGTCTTTAAGGGGGTCTCTCTATCTCATAAAAAAGTTGGCACATCCCACGCATAGCCTAACAAGGCGATACAATTAAATGGCGTGAGTGGCGCTTTTGCGCAGTAGGCTATAGCATAGACATAATATACATAGACGCCGCATTGGCTGCTGGAAACAAGAAATGCGGCCTCCATCTTGGACCTGTCATACTCCTCATTGCGTTGCAGCAGAAAACACAAGATGACAGCACTGTGCAGCATGTTCCTGCTCAAATCGGCGGACCATACTCGGGGGGATTTACTTTTCACAAGTAAGATTTAACATTACCGTACTATTGGTTGTATTTTGTATTTTCGAACAATGTGACCTGTATCATAGCTACATGTATGACCTTTGCAGCAAAAAAAACCGCGTGAAAATCTGTTCGGTATTCAGTGAGATATGATTAATTAAGTGTGCTGACAGCTCATTGCACCGGCCAAACAGATTACACTGAGTGGAGTGGATGACCGGTCCAAGATGGCGGCTCCAAATCTCGTCAGCGCTAGTAGGGAGCAGCGGTCGATGCGGCGTCTATGTATATTATGTCTATGGGCTATAGATGCACGGTAGGCCTAGGCTATAACTTGACACACGCACACCACAGACAGCGATTTTTCATAGAAATTGATTCCTTTTAATTAATTTCAAGATATTATTGTTTGTAATAGTCCATCCCAGATAGCAAACATACACTGGGACGGAACTGGGCCACACCTACCACAACGTCCGGCACGGATCTGCATAATGGACCTGATCCGGCGTCCAAACGCACATCGGTCCAAAACTGGTCTGGATCCGTTTGACGGATCTGGTTCCAATAAGGGCTAAGACTGGCCCAGTTCCGTACGATAGTCTGTGTTACTGACGTGTTCCAGATCTGCTTATCATATGCAATACGGGTCCACTTATTGTGTGTGGTACGGACCCGTTTATCAGATAT
Organism: Alosa sapidissima; assembly: GCF_018492685.1. Classification (NCBI taxonomy): domain Eukaryota; kingdom Metazoa; phylum Chordata; class Actinopteri; order Clupeiformes; family Clupeidae; genus Alosa; species Alosa sapidissima. Next base: position 34,207,193 of record NC_055965.1, read on the forward strand.
CAGCTGGCTTTATTTGACATGTGAAATGTGATTGGTAATTAATTATCCTGAAAAATCTGTTTGCTATTTGCTAACAGGTTCGTTATAGGTTCACCCAGGCTAAAGTTCGTAACATTTTACCAACAGCTCATCTAATACACATAAGCTAGGCTACAAACACAACTTTACACATAAGTGTCTTATTATTTTTTTTATTCAACAACCTGGCTGTAGAAGTGCAATCCCAGACAAAGTTTAAGTCGTGTTAATTCCACTGTTCCCATCGATATTCAGGCTGTCTTCCTCAGTCATCTCCATGGTCAATCTGAAACAACACAAAATAAACATTAACAGTTAGCCATTTATTCCTTTTTGAAAATAGGCTAAGTCACAATTACACAATTCACAATTATCCGGGTGGTCCGTACATGAGGATCCGCAGATGTTGGACATCTGGACTGCCGAGTTGAAGTTCCTGCACTTTGCTTTTCAGTGCTTTAAGTTCTTTCTCTTTGTCTCTGTCTCAAACAAATGTTCCATATCAGCTAAATTATTTCGGTTCCACTAACAGAAGACATCAGTGATTGATTTTAGAAAACGGTTTAGGATATGATTTGCTTTTATCAGCGAAATTACTCATGTTCCACACATAGGACATATCAATGATTGATGATTGCTAAGGGAAATGCACTGATGCTTTGCTTACCCCCATTTGATTTCTCTCCAATCTTTTTCCATCACTGCATGAAACATAATGTTAAAAATGTATCTCCTTATTATTGTTATTGTTGTTGTTCTTCTTCTTCTTTTTCTTATCCTTCTGCTTCTTATTATTATTATCATTGTGTGTGTGTGTGTGTGTGTGTACATGTACTCACATGGAGAAGGCAGAGTAATCTTTTTTTTAAATAGCCACGCCATTTCTCCCTGTGTCACAGAGTAAAATGAGAAATGGTGAATATCAAAGCAGATTACACTAACAACTTTTTTTTTCAATTTAAGACCTGTTAATTACATCAAAAAGTTTGTGTTTGTGTGTGTCAGTGTTTACATTACCAGCCAGAAAATGACCGGTATCATGTGTAGTTGCCGAGCAGAAACGAACAAACAAACAAAAACACAGACAGAATGTCTGGAGAAAAAAATGCTAAATTCTGGATCTGATCTACCTGATCACTTCTGAATGTAAATTAGGATGAGTTCTTCATGACAAGGGTTTACATGTAAATGAGGATGGGGTTCTTCATGATAAGGGTTTACATGTAAATGAGGATGGGGTTCTTCATGATAAGGCTAAACAAATCCTGAGACGGGTAATTGGAGATTGGTTCAGATTGATTAAGTCATCCAAGAATGACTGCATGACTCACCTGCATGCCCCCACCCAACACCTCCTCTTCCTCTTGCTCACCTGCCCCCCCAACACCTCATCCTCACCTGTGTGTGTGTGCATGTGTAGGCTGATGTGTTACTAAAGGAGGCTACTTAAAGCAGAACAAATATGTTCACTTTATATACCTTCACATCAACAATATTTTACTCAAACACAAACACACACACACACACACACACAATTAGAAAAATAGCTCTTCAAGAGGTCATCATCAGTTGGGCAAGGTTCTATAAGTAGGTGTATTTTACTATTAAATTAACTCAGGCATTTTATACAAATCAACATATACTTATTAACCACATCTAGATTTGGCAGTGCAGAAAAGCTAGGCTATTATGATAACATTGTTGTCTTTAGAAGTATTGGCAAGGTATTATATATTGTATATTATACGAAAGCTGCATTTCACATAGAAGAACTTTATGAGGAGAGGATGTTTACATCACTGCCTACTCTGCTATATGCCTACTCTGCTATATGCTTATCAGCAGCTTGCAGAAACAGTTTGACTTTCATAGACAGGAAGTGGTGACTGACACAAAGCAGCGTGTGGTTTAGTGTGGGTGCAGGATTGGATAAGTGCTTGTGGGAACAAAACACATAAAATGGGCCAATATTGCTTTGTGACCATGTTTAATGGTTGTACTATTTGTACAGGGAACGCACACACTCTCTCCCATGTTGAACGCTGAACAACACACATAGTTATTCCGATTTCCCTTTAATGCAAACATTCATAAAGCTTAATGAAAATAAGAATTCTTCTATCAACCAAGGTGAAGTTCAGTCTCGTATCTAACACTATTTAAAAAAACACACAGCTCAGCATTTCAGTGGGGCAAATTCTAGCTACCTTATTATATATATATTTTACATTATACGAAAGCTGCATTTCACATAAGAGAGCTTATTGCTATTGTTGTATGTGTCCTACTTTGTACACAACTATTAGCACACACTGATGCTACTAAAGGGTCCTGCTAGTCTGTAGGCCACTGTTAGGGCCCTGCTAGGGCTTAATGAGCTGTCTGGGCTTATGGCTGGTGTCCCTCAGTCTGTCCACTGCTGATGGCTCTTCCTTACATGCTGACCTGCACTCTGAACATTCCTGGTGTGTCTCTCACTCACTGACTTTTCTCATCACTTCATTCACGTAATCAATTAGTAAACATTTAGTATAAAATACTTTTGGTGTGGTCTCCTTTCCACATCATTCCACCTTTGAGCTAGGCGCCCCCTAATGGCGAATGTGAACATGACAAACAGGTTTGTGTCACTTCAAGCATATCTATGAGATATATATTTCCGACAATGAAGATCAAAGACTCACAACAAAATGACCACCATGCTGTTATCAAACACATTAACACATTAATCACCATGATTACTTTGAATGATTGAATGAATTAATTAATAATAATATACATATATATATATATATATATATATATATTAATAATAACAATAATAATATATATTAAATAATAATAATAATAATCATAATTATAATAATAATAATAATAATAATAAAACATTGATCCACAGGTGAATGTGGTTGAGCTGTAGAACTGACTTTCCTTAACTCAGTTCTACAGCTAGGATGAAGATCTTGGTATCAAGACAAACTAGATGACCTAACACAGTCATTGGTTTTATACTTGACATGATGGCAAGAGGACCAGGGCTCAATACCACAACAATACAACAATAATCATTGCAACACAAGCTAGGTCTGAGCAGAATGCAAATTAAGTTTGTGCAGGAAAAAAAAAAACAGAAACTAGGACCGTAAATGATACCATTGTTGTCTTTACAACCTTCTCACTTCTTCTGTCACATATTGATCATTTTGTTCATGCACAAATGGAAAGAACACTGTATTAGAGAGGTTATTAGCTGTGTTTGTCCTACCTTCATGAGAAGAGGAGCTCTGTGTTTATATCTCTGCGTAGGCTACTGGGTCTGATCATCAGCAAGCTTGCAAAAAGAGTTTGACTTTCACAGGAAATGATGGCTGGCATGAAACAGCGTGTTGTTTAGTGTTTGTACCGGACATAAGATGTGAACATAAGATGAGCTAGTAGGCCTGTGGGTTTGTGACAGTGTTTTATGGCTGTGATATGTTAACAGGGAACACACATTGTTTTCCCCATGTTGAATACACATACAGTATAATTGTCTTTCCAATGTCCCTGTTCATTAGAATAATCACTAAGCTTTATAAAAATAAGAATTCTTAAATCAACCAAGCAAAAAGGTCTATTCTACTAAAACATTGAATCCCTAAAACCATGAGTGAAAACACAGCTCAGCATTTCAGTGGTTCTAGCTACCTGACACAGCTATTAGTTTACACGGATGCTACTACTGTAAGGGTCCTGCCTGACACAATTAGCACACACTGATGCCACTACTGTAAAGGCCCTGCCTGACACAACTATTAGTTTACACTGATGCCACTACTGTAAAGGCCCTACCTGACACAACTATTAGTTTACACTGTGGCTGACACTGATGCTTGTCTGTGCTGGGTCTCTCACGCCTACTTTTGCTAATGGCATTTGCTCTGGGCTCTTGTGTGTCTTTCCATCTGATGGCCTGTAGGTGGGGGTGTGGACGTAGAGCTCTCAGAGGAGGGCTGTATGAGCTTATGGCTGGCAGTCATTCAAATGAGGTGCTGCTAGTTTGAAGCCTGGGGCTGAACCATACAGTGCACAGAGGTTACTAATGGAGACTGCTAATGGAGTACTAATGGAGAGAATGTACTGTACATGGAGAGAAGATGCAAATCAATGAAATATATTGATGATGATGACATCTGTGAAATAGATTGATTCAGTGGGTGCTTTAATCACCCATTACATTCATTGATGTGTCAGTTTGGATTTGGCTTCTTTAGAGCAAATACCCAGACAACTTAGAATGAGAAGAAATAATAATGAACAATCATTGTAAAAAGATAATAATGAACAATCACTGTAAAAAGGCTGATTTATTTCAACTAATCCAGAGGTAATAACTAACACCTTGCATACTGTATGTGACCCTGCAAGGTGAAACCAGTCGCTTTGCGCATGGTGCTATTTTGAGAAAATCCACGATAAACAAACATACGGGTTATAACGGCAAATTTGGATGCGGTTATCTTAGCGATACTTGCAATACCCTCAATATACATATTGTTGGAAAGCTTAGTTTATGGCCATTCATGATATGAGCACAATAACTTAAATTTCTAAATTTTACCAAAGCGACTGGTTTCGCCTTGCAGGGTCACATATTATGTTAAACAGATTATATGCCCTTTAAAAATCTGTGGGTTAATGCTTAAAATGGTTTGTCCTGGTTAAATGAATATTTAAATAAACATTTAACCAGTAATAAAACTAGTGAAATCAGTTATTATGTAAAGTGTGTGTGTGTGTGTGTGTGTGTGTATGTGTGTGTGTGTGTGTATGCGCGTGTGCATGTGAGTGTGTGTGTGTCTGTGTGTGTGTGCACGGGAGAGACAGAGAGAGGTAGTATCAGATCAATAAGAGGAATGATAGTATATATTTTTAAATGGGACTTTCAGTCTTGTATTTTCATCTCTGCCACGTGATCGTTGGCGAAGTTCAGGATGTTTGTCAGTGCAGACAGCAGCAGCACGTCCATGTCGTTGTTCAGATGAATCTCCTCATGGTAGTTCTTCACTGGGAAGATGCAGTTTAGGGGAACTCCTGTGTTATTACTACAGTGTTTCATCTGCAGACACACACACACACACACACACACACACATACCATTAAGCACAGTGTTTCACATACGTTGACTAATCTGTGGCGGGCTGCATGATATCAAAACTGGTCACCACACAATAATGTTCTATGTTGTACTATTTAAATGAGATAAAATCATTTCATAAAACTGCGCTTTTTACGCACGCAGCCTTTTCTTGCCCCACCCCGCTCTCTCTTGCCCCGCCCCGCTCTCTCTTGCCCCGCCCCGCTCTCTCTCGCCCCGCCCCGCTCTCTCTTGCCCCGCCCCGCTCTCTCTCGTAGCCCGCTGCCCCGCTCTCTCTTGCCCCACCCCGCTCTCTCTTGCCCCGCCCCGCTCTCTCTCGTAGCCCGCTGCCCCGCTCTCTCTTGCCCCACCCCGCTCTCTCTTGCCCCGCCCCGCTCTCTCTTGCCCCACCCCGCTCTCTCTTGCCCCGCCCCGCTCTCTCTCGCCCCACCCCGCTCTCTCTCGAACCCGCTGCCCCTTCTCTGCATACATTAAATAAAACATTAACAATTTTTTAAGGATTGTTGTTGCCACATAGAAGCATTGCATAGAAGACAGCGGGCTAAATTGCTATTAAATCTGCTTAGCATTGTGACCATGCTGCGCAAATTTGTTCAAAACTGCTGCATTCAAGATAACTCTGCTTAGGTCTTATAACAACATAGTACATTGGAGAGACTAAACTAAGTTATGCAATCAAGCCGTATCGCTAAGCGAACGTTAGAATACTGTTTGGATGTCGAGCTTAACATGCTCGTGCAGGGCTCTACTCATTTTTTTGTCTCAGACACTGAATCACCAACATAACATCCTTAGGGAACATTTTACTGGAGTTATCAAGCAGGCAATTTCTTGAATTTCCCCTTGGGGATCAATAAAGTATCTATCTATCTCTATCTATCTGAATATTTGCAATATTTTCCCGATGTAAATGGAATAGTTTTTTTCCAAGACTCAAAAGTGCTTATCCCAAGGAGAAGTACTGTACGAACCTTTATTTTAACTAACTACGTAGAAAACATTATGAATTGCATTCACACATATCATAACTGTGTTCAAACTGCAAGGGTTCTCTCACAAATGTCTTAAAGTGACAGGCACTCAATTAGATCTACACGCTTCTCATGATCATCGGTGGACACTCGTGGTCGAGTATGTCGGTCCTCCTTCTTGGTCCTTATGGGTCTTCAGGTGGGCGAAGAGGCCAATCCTGGACCCGCATATTTTGGGGCAATGTGGGCATGGGTGGGCAGTAGCGCGTGTGGGCATGGGTGGGCAGTAGCGCGTGTGGGTTTGGGTGGGCAGTAGCGCTTGTGGGCATGGGTGGGCAGTAGCGCGTGTGGGTTTGGGTGGGCAGTAGCGCTTGTGGGCATGGGTGGGCAGTAGCGCGTGTGGGTTTGGGTGGGCAGTAGCGCTTGTGGGCATGGGTGGGCAGTAGCGCGTGTGGGCATGGGTGGGCAGTAGCGCGTGTGGGTTTGGTTGGAGCCTTTTTGGTGGAGGCCATTTCCTTTCTGCGTCTGTGTTTGTCTTCTGCAGCACTACGGAGGTCGTCGTACTGTGCAGCTCCATCTCGGACAAGTTGTCTCCAGGCTGCCCTGTTAGTTGCTGTGGCCTCCCACGTATTAAGGCCTATGTGGAACTTCTTGAGGTTTGTTTTGATGTTGTCTTTGTACCTTTTCTTTTGGCCACCTGGGGCACGCTTTCCTTGGACAAGCTGTGAGTAGAGGACTTGTTTGGGGAGGCGAGAGTCAGGCATTCACGTGGCCAATCCATCTGAGCTGGTGTTGGGCGATGATGGCAGTGATGGTGGAGGTGCCAGCCTCCTCCAGGACGCTGGTGTTGGACACAATCTATCACACTCAAAATAGGCGATCACATCTTACAAAAATGATCATTACTGATTGGGTGCTGCTGGACAATTTGGGTCCTATGACATCAAATACTTTTGGGCCTCTGAAATGCTAAGGGGGTCTGGGGGCACGGTGACTTCTCGTGTATTTTGTGGAAACTAATTGATTGACTTAAATCACTTGATGAAACTAGCTTCGAGCCTGCATCACTTGCTAGTGAAGCCTACTTGTTGCATAAGCAGGCTACTCTGGTGATTCTGTCTTGTCTGCTTTGGTTCATTGTTGGTATTTGTTGATAGAGAACCAATCATGAGCCATCACCTATCTGGGACGCCACCACTGTTGAGCCTTCTGGAGATGTTGTTGGCTTAACCTGTTGAGGAGTGAATTATTTTCCTGGTTCCTTCTAGAATTCTATGCAAACGATCTATAGTTTCAGTGTTCTCAATTCAGTCTATGGGGAAAATCTCTGAGGGTAATTGTCGCATCATAATATGGAACTCTCGGACTGCGAACATTCTAATCACATATTTGTGACCGTACTCCTCAACAGGTAAATTCAGTGAAAACACCAATGAAGGAAAGTGCCTGCTTGATAACTCCAGTGAAGTGTTCCCTGGCTGTTATGTTGGTGCTTTTGTTTTTGCCAGTAAATAAGCTTTGTTGTTGATTGGCCACTGTGTTTGAAATACCCTACCTATAACATTAGGAATGTATCGCTTGAGTGTATGTTTGAGATATTAGTTCCACAATGGAGTACAACTGTACTGTATTTTAACCTTGAAGGGAAGCAGATTTGTTCTGAGAACAAAATATACTTTGTGTACATGCATGTGTAATAAAAACACATGTGCAACAATTATTGGCACATTAGTAACTCACTATACCTTTAATAAATAAACAAGTATGTTTTACACCTATTTTTAGTGTCTCCTTCAGCTGTTTGTATGTAATAATGTAAGAAATGTGCACCTTCTCACGGATCATTTTGCTTCTGTAGACCATTTTAATGTTGTTGTGGACCTCTGGGCATGCCTCATCCACTTTTGATAGGATGATAATTTGAGGGATGCCTGAAACAGAAACCAGAAACATTACCTTTCCAATTGTGGGGGGGGGGGGGGGGGGGGGTTTCTTATTTAGGGTGATTTCCCTGACTCAGGTAACTGTCCCAAGCAGGAAGGTGAGTTTTATAAGAAAGCTATTAATGTGCTTTATCAAAGCTTACACGTCAATATGAAATTGATGTGTGAGCTTTTGATAAAAGCTAATTGGTTGTTGTGTAACACTTGCCCATCTTGCTGGCACGTTCTCTGACGTCTTTGATCTTTTTGATGAAGGCTTCGTCCTTTTCCCGCATGGCATGTTGTGATATGTTCTTGCTGTCAGCACACCAGAGGACACTGTCTGCTGGAATGATGCTGACCAGACAGTGAACCCTGTCACTCAGACTTGGATCTTTGTTGTGACTTTTGTCGCCCTCTGCACATGGGTTTATTGGGTTGAACTTTCCAAGGGAGTAAGAAAGGTGACAAAGAGAAGTTAGTAGTTAGTAGTAGTTAGTTAGTCCTGTAGTTAGTAGCAAGCATTTCGTTTAAAAGAACACACCAACATTTGCCCATTAGCTTATTCAATGTCTCCCACGGAATAACATCCCCTGTAAATAACATTCCCTGTCATCTCTTCGTTCAGTCTATCAAGAAAAAGGTGTTGCATGTATTCATTTGTTGCACTGCTGTTTTGTTATTGTACAATTCTTGGTTAATAGTGGACACACATATAGAAGTGAAGTGTATGTGTGTATTACCATATAACCGTCTTTAATGTGATCCTCCAATATTTTCATGAGGTCATCTATTTGCACCCCTTCAAATTCTCCTCTTTCCAGGCCCATGACATCACTGAAGACAAATGGTAAGTAGGATCCGTATTCTCCAGCTTTAATTTTGTGGGTTTTATACTGAAAATTATGATAAATATTCTCATTAATTTACACTAATTCATAACATTCACAAATTATGCTGCTACAATTAACCATATATTTAAAAAATTTAAATTATTAACGCCATCAAGGAACTGCACAAGGCTCCATGCATTTGACTTGTAATTGACGTTTTCATTTAAATAAGTGCACTATGTTGTCTATCCAGTATATGTGTTTAATTTGCTAGGGATCAACACACATTTCGATTCTGCGTTCTACTGTGTACAATGTTCTATTCACTGCACAATCTGTTATAAAATTATCTTTATTCATTTTTTAAACATATCAATCATCTTGAGCAGCAGCAGCAGCAACCTTCTTCTAAACCATTATTTACCATATCAATTAACTTTCTGTCACATATATTGAACGAGGTGCCGTGAACGTTACTCACAATCTTTGTGAATCTGTGGCCGGCCGATGCTTCTGCTATGGCTCCACTGGTCATGTGATCCTGGAAGATGCTGTCTATGGAGTTGATGAAGCTGGACTTCCCTGCTCCCACTGGACCATGAACCAGGATATGGAGATGCTTCACATCTGGAGTGCTGATTTGAAATCTCTTTAAATGGTCTATCATCTCATCCTTTGTGTTGTGTATTTAAACATTGATGGGTCTGATGAATATTGTGGATGAACACTCACTGAATAATAAGAATACTAATAAATAAAATCTGAATCTGAATCTGAATATCATGTGAAACTTTAGAGATTGCTTAAGTTAAAGAAACCCTATGCAACAATTTCAGCAAAAATGACCTTAATTATGCAGGTTGAGAGTCGTTCTGATGGTTCTACAACACTGTCCAATCGCACCTCGAAAATGTAGTCAGATTGTAGTTTCGAAGAAAACTGCAAAACGGACGCCGACTTGGCTTTGTTGCTGTTGAAATTGTAAGTAGTCTACCCTTGGGTGAACTTCGTCTTGTAATGTGGTTTGATAGTCTCTTGAACAATGTGTTGCTCGACCGTTTTATTGTGAGCCATGTATGTGTTTAGCTTGGTTTCTTGATGGCTAGTTCGCGCTAGGGTTTAGCGTAGCAGTCACTTGCTACCGAAGCTGCAGGGGGAGCTATGCTGTGAAAAATGCGAGCCCAAATCCAGCGAAAACCCAGAAATAGCGAAGGAAAGGAATGACCAGACTTGCATAGGGTTTCTTTAAAGAGCAACATGCAGGTTGGACACCCCTATAAATCATAGTGTAGAAAAAGGATGAAGGAACTAGATTCTCAGAAAGAAAAATATGTAACTATGCCAGAAACAACATTTTTCGAGAAAATTGTGAGAAAATAACTTCCGCGATGCCCAATAAGACTCACAGGAAAGCTGTGGATAAACCACTAAGGGACTGTTCGTTATTTATAAACGGGGCCACCAGAGGAATTTTAAGTGCTTCAATCAAAAGTTGCATGACCCTCCCCTGCCTGCAAGTAAATTTTCAACGACCCTCCAGCAGTTTTTTCAAAAAAGACATGAGCCAATTGTCGATATCTTCCGCCCACGCTTTTAAGCGCTATGAAAACACATTGACTAAGGCTACCGTTCTAAAATCAACCTCTGCTTTCTGATCTTACACATTACACTTTACCAAGATGGTGGCCATTTCAGTAGATTTACTAACTAACATTGTTGTGGAAACACAATAAGCATGGAAACTAAATGCACACTTCCTGCAACTGCATTAGCCTACTTGAAATAAGTTACTCCTCTAGTAAGTATTCACATGAAATAAAACATTGAGACCATTCAACAAAGCACACTGGGTAATAACAAATTCAACACATGAACTTGTTGCTATGGACTCGTCTCTAGGCTTCCTCAGTCATTGTAAAGCTGCTGAAGCTGAACAATATCCAAAACTCAATTTCTCAGACGAGCGTCAATTTGGGAGCTTGCTACACCTTCCTTCTCAAATGACTTGAAAAGGCCGTTTGCACAATTTCACAAATAATCACAGGGACTGAAAAATACCTAACATGCCAACTTTTTCCGGGTTTATCATTTTAACTTTTCCCCGCTGTCTTGCCGTTTTAATATTTTCCCGTAGAATATCCCATATTACTGTAATACTCTCATAACATTAGTCCTGCATTCTGGCCTGTCTCTGTGTTGTCAGAGCCCGTCTACGGAGAGCCTTGCCACTCTGTATTAAGTCCCATTGTACCGAATTTTGGATGCAGTTCCACCAGAGTTCCACTGGGGGCGATCGCCATGAGTGCAGAATGAGAGTCAATGGAGCTAGACGGCTAAATTTGTCTCTTTCACCTGATTGTCGTTGACAAATCTCAGATTTGATTGTAGTTTGTATAACTTCAACATGGGTTATAGGTCAAAAGTTGAATGAACGAGTACTTATGTCCTTTTGATTTCTTACAGGTTGGGTCGTTGTTGCACATAACACACTAGCATTGTGCTAATGAATGACGTCATTGACACATTTGAAATGCTTTTTAGAACAATTAAGTGACTTTAAAAAATATAATACTCAACCAAGTGTATTTTCTTTGCCTCCCCTTTCGAATACAATACTCAAATTACTTTAAAAAAGAATTATATCCCGAGAAAAGTGGATTTTGAGGGGTACAGCTCCATAGACCTCCATGCATTCTGCACTCGTGGACGAGCGCCCTCATGTGGAACCACAGAAGGAACTGCAACCAGTTCAGAAACCGGAAGTTTTCCTAGAGTGGCAGTTCTCCCCTTATTAGACAATAGGCGTGTTCGACTTGAGGCAGATCTGTGCAGATCTGACTTGATGTGATGCATGCTGGGTTGAACACAATGCATACTGGGATGGACGCAATGCTTGCTGGTTAGAAATTCTGTCCGACTTCTGTCAGCCGTGGAGGGACTTACCACCGTGACACCATGTCACATGACCTTAAAATATCGCGGGAGTCTTAGCCTGCAGACAGATCTTGCAGTTGCCTTCCACGAGCTGCACGAGCTAAAACACGCCCTCATGACGTCAGTTCAAAGACGTGATAGGGCCATTTGGGAGGAATGTCCTCATGACGATTATGACGGGAGTCTCATGCTGCTTCCTTATGTTGGAATATGCGAAAATAAACAGAAATCGAAGGGATACCTTCTTATACGTGATTTCTGCAACAATGGTAGGCTAGCCTACTGAAAACGTTTGGATATTCTGTTATTTTCTGTTGTTGGCTAAATAGATAGACACACATATAGGGGAAACACTTGATATTGAATTTATGTGCTACAGGCCTGTTAACTGTATGACAACAGTGGTTTATTTAAACTACATCATAAGAATTTATTTCGTCAGTCATCATGGCCATTTTAATGAGTAAGAATGAAAGTTCTGCTGTGTTTATTGCAAACAAAATTCCGCGATATTTCCCGCGTTATTTCCCGCGATGTCTCCCGCGACTCACGTCAGGCAGACTGTAGCCTGTCTGTCCGGGATGAGCTGCCCTCTGTTGTAGCTCCTCCCGGCTAGCCTCTGAAGATCACATTTACGTAGAAAGCCAGACCAAGTCAGACTCAGTCCAAGTCGAACAAGCCTATTCTCTGGTGTTGTCCTGTTGTTACCCCTTAGCCTCGTGAGAAGTTTCACTCGCAGATCAGTCTGGCAACTTTTCGTTAAAGAGAATTTGGAGCAGTTCACCAAACAAACGTCCAATCAGCGTTGGCTTTGAGGCGGGTTGAGGTGTGACGCAACGAACAACATGACGGCATCCACAGATGAGATGAGCATAGCTATCGCGCAAGTTTTATTCAAATTAGAAAGTATTCCTGGGTAAGCTGTGAAGCTATGAGTCTCAGCCATGCAGCTGGGAGGAATAAACGACACAGACATCCTCCACGGCCGATTCCAGTTCATAACGGAGGAATATACTTTCTTCAGAAGTGTAGGGTCTACCGTGAAAACTTGATGGGAATTGTTGTTGATTAGGTTCATGTCACATACAAATGGTAAGTTAAAACATCTTAACGTTAGTTACGTTACCTAACTTAATTGTATGTTAAACGAAGGCATTAGAAGAACACTTTGTTCATCTAATTGGTTGATTTGGCCCTTCGATAACCACCAAAGGTGGTGATAGACAGATGGCTTATCCAATCAGCTAACCAGTATTTCCGCCCCTTCCCAAAAGTTCTTCAATGAAAAGTTCCCAGATGAGCAAATCCATCTGGCGGAGTCAGGTTAGTTACCCCTTGCCCTTACAGTGAAACAGATGTATTCAAATAATCGCCTAACTGGGCAACTCTGTTAGCAAAATCTAGCCCCAGTTTCCGACCTCTGACTCACACATTAAGTGACGTGAATGACGCGGAATGATGATGTTTTCACTCTGAGAAAGGTTTTTTCGAAGCCCATAAACGCTAGGTAAGTCTACGTGCGCACCTGCCAGGCTACTCAGCTACGATTAGACAAAGAATTCCCCGTGTATTCACTCCAAGTTGGCCTACCATAACTTACCAACTCTACACTGTAGACCATAAACTGGCTATTTATATGACCAATGTATTTGTTCAACTTTATGAAGCAGAATTACGCACTGCTACTTGGAACGTAACACATTTTTGTTGGCAGGAGAGAGAATGACAGCGATTAACAAATTGCACTTGTTGCTGGTTACCAATAAATGGGGCCTACTATATATTTTTTTGCAAACAACAAAAACAGAAAGGATGGAGACAGCAAAGCTAGAGATGGGCAGAAACAAGGTCAATTGGTAGAAATGCTTGTCAAAACGTTAGGAGCTGGATGTGTGGATGAATGAAGCACAAGTATGCTTTATGTTAAGCATGCACACTGTTTAAAGTTAGTCTACAAGTAAACCAAAGTTAAATTTAGCTTTTTTAGGGCTGGATAAAGTTGACCAAATGGATATAGGCTGTGAATAAAGTAGGCTACTTTGTTGCTCCAACCCTTCCAACGTTAATGGGGACGAATGTTGACATTTTCCGTATTTTGCGTGAGAAACCCGGGAAATCTCCCTTATTTTCATTGTTCAATGTTGACAGAGCTATGGAACGAAAGAGAACGTTATATGGCGACAGAAATCAACAATCAAACAAGCCACTTTGATTTTTTGCTGTTTTCATTAATACAAAAGATGGGTGACCCCCCCCCCCCCTCCTAGACAAAAAAAAGTTAGGTGACCCTCCCCTCAACAAAGAATAAAAAGACATGACTCCCCTATTTTCCTCTGGTGGCCCCGTTTATAGAGCGTCACAGTCCCGCCCCTCCTCCGAGAGAGCTTAGTTTCCGGAAGTAAATTTCCCATTCATTTCTCCCATTGACGTTTTGGAAAAATCCGTATCTAAAGAGTTTTAGAGCATGTCTTAGGCTAATCAGCTACGGAGTAACTCATAAGCATACAACATATCATTTCGAGTGAAAAAACGAAGAGAAAGTCCAAAAAAAGTCAAAGGTACAAGACTGTGTACATATTTTCATTTCCGAGCGAAGGAACTACTCATCCCATAAACCACCGCGCCTCACTGAATAATATAAGCAATGCACGAACCAGCGCGATATCATTTCCAACTGGGCGGCGACAGCACGCGAACCCTTTCCTCCAAACAGTGATTTTTATATAGTGAATGTGCAGTTAATAGCAGTTATTTCAGGAGTAATCGTGCAAATAATTGTGTTTTGGTATTGAATGTTATATTTACCATCGTGCATTTTATATTGTGTGTGTGTGTGAAAGCGGTTAACGTTAGCAACATTGTGCAGTGCTTCATATCTGACTGCCATCCTGATGCATGGACCGGTGCATGGTCTGCTCTTGGACCACCATATTCAGTTTGCTGTGAATTATTACGCAAAATGTTTATTAAATGTACGAAGAAGTATTTCTAGGTTAATGATTGATGATATGACTCGTACAGTATGAAGGCTACAGTAGCCTAGCTAATGTTAACTAGCATTACCAACCTCCCTGCAAAACTCACCACACAACTTTGTAGGTCTTGTCCCTCATGCTGGCCCTTACAAAACCCACAAGCTAACCCTCGGACACACAACAGTCAATAATGTGACCTGATTTAAAGTGGTTTTCACCCCTTTGGACACTCTTGATTTCGTCCTTGAAACAGTGAAATATTCACGGGGGCATGGACGGTTTGCTAACCATTTTACTACAGTGTCTAGCTGCTAGCCGGTGGTAGCATTCAGCTTGCATGTGCTATCAGCTAGCTAGCTAGTTCAAAAGTTGAAGTATTTAATGAGATACAGGGCTTTTTATGCCTCGACTAAGTTGATGTGTCCTATAAACAACAATTAATGTTCATAGAAACAACAAGGTCACTAAAACATTATATTAATGTTAGCAGCATTATAATGACATTCTAATGTCTGAAAGGCTAATGATTAGCCTTCCGGCTACCTGAAAAGTTAAGTGTTTAAACTAGCATTCAGTGTTATACTTGATGGTGTATTGGCCCTGACTAAGTTCGTGTGATATATAAACCGCAATCCTTGTTGATACAAGTACCAATGTTCGTCTAGAAAGTTTTTATTCACATTAAAGATTTTCGCCATAGGCAGTAAAAGACTCCGCCATCTTTGTCAATAATTTTCGCTGATAAAGTTTAAACTATGATCATAACGGCCTTTCCACCAATCAGAGGCATCACTGTGGGATTGTGGGATTGTTCAGGATTGTGGGTAATGAAGTACTTATCCAAGACATCGCGATTAAAATACATTTATTTCAAAACAAGGTTAGTGCTCCTTGAATTTTCGCCCTCTATATGACCATATACAATCGCTTAGTACAGCCGTAGCTGGTTTTGAGTCTACCATGTGCAGTTAAGTTTTTATGGCTTATACCCGAATTGTCAATGGAGAATTGAAGTAAGATTGCATTGAATTCTTACTTCCGGAAACTCCTGTGGGCGGGACTGTGATGCTCTATAAATAACGAACAGTCCCTAACCGGAAGTGAGGCAACAGAGGGCAGTCTGTTCAAGTTGAATGTATCCTCACACAGACTCAGAGGAGATAGTAAACAAACGCTTCTAAAACAGATAGTTCTGGTCCTTGATTGTGATTGGCTGAATCATGTTTAATGCCCTTGTAAACTCCTGCAGAATCTAGACACAGCCAACACATTGACCACATTTTCTCTATATTAGGCTACTGCAGCACCACAAATAGAGTAGCCTACTGAAGTGTGATGTTCTGTTTCCATGATGGCAGTTTCACTGGATCTAAACACAATTTGGCATCTATGGCCTCAATTGCATTGAATGTAGACATGTGCCATCATTTCTACCTAATAAATTGTTTTAAATGTAGGCTAGCCGTTTAAATGTGTTTTACCTGCTAGGCAGCAGCTTAGCAACAAAACATGGATTCCCTGCCATGTGTAATAGCAAGAAAGAAAATCCCCAGTGGACATTTCACGCCTTATCAAAAAGTCTGGCGGCTGTCAAGAGTGATGTTTTTTGCCTCAAAAGTAAAGCAAAGACATGTCCATGAATTTAAGGATTTTAACTGCATGCTGTTTAAGCTAAATGCTGGTTTCTTTTACAGAGCATGCTAAAATAAAACTTAAAAATAAAAGTAAAATAAAAAAATTATACTAACGTCACATAAATGTTGTAATTTCTTTGAATAGATTATTTCTTGGCAGAAGAATGATTATCTATGAATAAGTCGTTTCTCGTTGTGTGCCTTTTTTATGAAATATTGCCAGATATATGTAGTAACCATTTTAGAAAAGCAATAAGCTGCTCAAGTCCATAGGTTGCAATGATTTTATGACAGCTAAGGGGGGGTTTAGCACGCTCTGCTAGTGCGTTGTGCCTAACAATGGTCCTTATCTGTTCTAAGATCAGTGTAACCTACGGCCTCTCAGGGCTTATTGCTTAAGCTTATAACGGGCCACAGCCCTATAATTATGAGCCTCCTATGCAAGATAAGAGGCCAGGGAGAGAATAGGGGAAGCAAGAGGAGATGTGGTGTCAGAGAACCAGTGGTGAGTTGGGCAGAGAGAGTATTGGATTCAGAACTTGTTATTCTTATATTCACAAGTGCTTTATGTCCTGATGCCTCTAAATCGGTTAATAATCTGAAAAAGGTGGTACACCAATCTGAGGTGGAGATCCATAAAAATATTATTTTTGGCTTACTAGAACTCTTGTTCTGATTGTCATGATGGTTTGCTCTTTGATTTACTGTGGGTGCTATTGTACACCAATCATGTGTAGCTATTTTTCATGAGTTTCACGAAATCAGTCTAATCGTGTACCTCCTTATTTGGGTCTGACTAACTTTGATGAAACCATTTTAGAATCATTTTTATTTTGTGCATTTCCCAGTGGCAGTATTTGATGAAATGTTCCAGCCATAAAGGCTGAAAAATGGGGACTGAGAGAAAGTGGAGTAGAACATAATGTCCAATATTCCAATATGTTATTACAGTACCATCACCAGGTTAAAGTCCAACAGCAACGTCACAAGTATGATTGATGGTATATATCACGACTCTACAGCCGACCTCAGAGACAGAAAGTCTTGAGGTCTCGCGATGTAACAAATTGCTTTGCTGCAGAACACACATACAAATCAGGCACTGGCTAGAACAAGGTAGCGCTGGAGTTTCTCAGACATTTGTCATGGCAGAGCCAGCAAAAAGAAGCAGAAAGCGAGTAAACCGTTGTCAGAGGAACAGGGGAAGAGGAAAACGAGGAATTTGAGGATATTTGAAAGTAAACTTACTCCCAGTCCAGTGTCCTCCAGGGATCTGGCAGCACTGTGAAACAAATGAATAATACTAATGAATAAATTAACTAATGAATCAGAGAACACCAAAAACCTATCAGAACAGAAACGGAATCAGAACGGAAAATTATAACCTGGACACAGTCTTGGGGAAATCTTGGAAAGGTCCTAAATGTAAGGCAGATTATGGTTGCTGAATCCACTAAGGGGTGCTGGTGATTTAACAAGAAGAGTGTCCTTACGTGGAAAAGAGACAGGAGGACGAGGAGGGTGCTCCTTGGATTCTGATCCTCCCATGGCTGTTTCTGGGGGGGGTGAGATCATCTGGTATGGAATGTTTTGTTCTCATTTTGATCACAGACATCAAAGACATTCCAAAAGATATCAAACATGTTTCATACAAATACTTAAAAACAAACATACTATCTTTATCGGTTAGCACTGGTAGCACCACTTCACCACTTCTCATCTGTGAACCTGTGGGCAATCTTCATACTGAGGCCCAAATTTGTAATCCTTGAGCCCTTTTATTTTATGCACCGTAAATGATAGAGATTGTCATCCTCAGCTCCTGTGCCAGGTTGCCCCAACTGCCAAAAGGTTTTGGAGTAGTGTGAGGGTCAGTTTGGTACATTTGGATTTATAACATGTCTTGTCTATGTTAGCAACTTACATGGTCGGAACTATGTGAGTACGAAACAACTGTTTCCCAAAATGATAGTTTGAACTATAGTGGTGCAACTTACACAGTCCGCTGCATCGTTAAGCTACACATACAAAAATGTGAGGTTTCTGGCAAACAGTTGTGGTTAACGTTTGGCAATGTTCCAGCAAATTTGTAGCAATGTCATATGCAATTGAGGTTTGTCACCAGAAGATCAATGAAAGTTTGCAATTGTTGGCTAAGTGTGGCAGCAAATCAATGGCGAACACATTTGCCACTAATGGCAAACTTCTTATTGCTGGAAGTTTTCCTCTAGCGGCCAACATTGGCAAATATTTATTTAATATTTTCTAGTGAACTTGTTTTCACAAATCAGCAACATTCACCAGCATATTCTCTCCATAAAAATACACACACACACACAGACAGACACACATACACTTATATACACATAGAAACTCATGCTATGTGTATGTAAGTGTGTGTGTGTGTGTGTGTGTATGTGTATGTGTGTGTATTTTTATGGAGAGAATATGCTGGACTGATCGCCGGTCATATTTTGTACTGCTATGTGGTACATCTACATGTGTTTTTTTTTTGTTTCTTTTACTATGATTTATGATAAAACATCATATAACTAATGAAAACATGATAATTTCATATTTTTTTTTTCATATATAATTGTTATATTTTTTAACAATTTACACAATTAAATCTTGTTTTAACAATAGGAATATTTGTAACTTCGTTACCATTGAACTCTGTTACCATGACTTATGAAACATATATCTTAGAAGTACGTCAAAACAGTCACAAAATCGTTGGTCATACAGTATTATCGTAAACAAGTATAGAAAAACTTCTGTGAGCTTTTTAATGTATATTTTGAGAGCCACATGTTTGATGATGTTGACTTTTATGGTAAAAAATAATGCTAATTTTCTGTAATTCCGTAACCGAGCACTTTCTGGCTTTAAAATCATATAGATTTAATTTAATCAACAGACCATTTTGTGTTACTATTTAAGTACATATAGGCACATACAAACTAATTTATTGTTCTTAAATTTTGGTTCATCAATTGCTGAGTGGCACCAAAAAATCTAGTCGGAATGTAACTCTGTTACCATGTGATCTTCCCCTGCTGTAAGATGCAGCCAAAACCTGTGGATTGGCAGGGCCACATCCTGTCTGAACTTAAAAGCCACACCAGACACCACTACAATCAGCAAGACATCACATGATACACGATCTCTTGAAGGAGTTCTGATCGGAATATATCGCCAAATTTCAGTTTTCTGCATTATTTAATCAGGATAAACCATGGAAAAATTGTTACTTAAAAAGAAAGTTTGTGACTGGTTTTCAACACATAAGATCACTTATGGCCAGGCCAAAACTGAACAATAACTGATTCTGCATCATATCCACATGCAATATCCAGGGTCCCCACTTACAAGTCAAATGTAAAATTTCATGACTTTTCCCTGAATTTCCCTTACGAAAAAAACTGAATTTCCATGACTTAGCCTCAATATAATGCCTAAGCCATTTTGTTGCTAATGCAAACAAAGGTCTAGCTCAAATTGAGGAGAATTTTGTACTAAAACCAAAATGCCACATTATCTGGGCAACCAGATTTTCTGTTCTACTGAACCTATGCCATTTTCGCTATGTTCTTTCTTTGAAAACGACAAATCAATTTCAAGAGGTCAAAATCACGAAATCGAAACATGTCCAGTCTTTTATCCATTTGTCTGGAGTATTAAAGGAAAGGTTTGCACTAGCATGGGCATATAAAGTTATTAACGTAATAGTAATTTGGCCTAATCTGTTCTGATTAGGCTACAATACTTTACTACTGTCAACCAGGGTGGCTTCAGACACTTTTTATTTTTTTTTTGGAATTTATTTACAACCCTGAAAAAAAATCAGAAAGTAGACTCTGACTGATGATTGCACTCAGGAAGCACTGCACCTACACAACGTTAGTTTCAGTTTTTTAAATAAAAAATGAAGACAATCTATTGTCAATAATTGCTTCAGTCACCGGAAAAGCACACTGCTTATCAATTCACAAAAAAACCTTCCTTTTCTATTAAAACTTTGGTATGGCATAGTATTTCACATTGTTAATTTGGTTTGTGTAGAACAGAAAATTGGTTGCTACTGAAAAGTGACATCACACTTTAATACTCTATTAAGAATCTGCAATAAATTGCCTAAGATACAAAAATTTACCATTTCATGGAATTTCACTGAAACTTATTATTTGTTCACATTTGTATTATTTGTTTTCGTAGAAGGCTGTATGTTAATGATATCAGTCATCTGTATCTTACCTTTATGAGGTGGAGAGTTCTCTGTGTTGTTATACTGGCAATCAACACTTCATTGGCATGTCTTTGGTATCCACTTCTTCTGAAACCTTTTCTTTTTGTCTCCAAAAACAGGATGCAGTGACTGCACAAATGTCCGGTCATATAGGTTTAGTCAAGATTTTTTTTCTTTCTTTTTCTTTTTCACATGTCCAAATTTCCGTCAAGGATTCCCGGGACACTGAAAGACCGAGGTACACGACACTTGGTGGGCATGTAACCCCACATGGATAGCATGGAACCATCGTTTTTCGTTTTGATCTGTAGCCCCCCGCTGGACTGGACCCCCCCGAAAGGAGGGTAGGGCAGACACAGTTTTCTGTGAATATCTCGAGAACCGTAGGGTTTAGGAGGACCATTTTTTTTTGTATGTTGATCTCAAGGGGCCATGTCAACTCATTCCATAACCACTCATTTCATGTATAGCGCCACCTAGTTAAACACAAAAAAGTAAAAATGAGGTGTTGTAATCGCAGGTATCTGTGACCTAACATAGTCAAAACTGCAAAATTTGGAAGTGGAAATTGGAAGTGTAAGATCATTATGACACCCTCTGAATGCACGCCAAGTTTCGTGGAATTCCGTTCATGGGGGGCCACACAATAAATTAATTTCTGTTACTATACACCAACTGGCCTGTAGGTGGCCGGAGACAGTTTTCTGTGAATATCTCGAGAACCGTAGGGCCTAGGAGGTCCACCTTTTTTGTAGGTTGGTCTTAAGGGGGCATGTCAACCCATCCCATTACCAAAAAATTAGGTGTTTTCATCACAATATCTCTGGCTGACATGGTCAAAACTGCACGAAATTGAAAGTGTAGGATCATTATGACACCCTTCGAATGCATGCCAGTTTCGTGGACTTTCGTTCATGGGGGGCCTTACAATAAAATAATTTATGTGTACATTTAGTGTCCGTACACCAACAAGGATTCCCGGGACACTGAAAGACCGGGGTACACGAAACTTGGTGGGCATGTAACCCCACATGCATGGAACCATCGTTTTTCGTTTTGATCTGTAGCCCCCCCGCTGGACTGGACCCCCCGAAAGGAGGGTAGGGCAGACACAGTTTTCTGTGAATATCTTGAGAACCGTAGGACCTAGGATGACCATTTTTTTCCGTATGTTTGCCTCCAGGGGTCATGTTAACCCATTCCATGTACACACATGTGCATAAACAGATACACACGCACACACATACATTCACAGTAATCATACATATGACACATACTCACACAGTAGACGTACGCATGCATGCACATGCACAAACACACATACGCAGGCAAACACACAAGCACACACACACACACACACACATAAACATAAACGTGTACACGCGCACATGCACACAATTCAAGAATTTCTCAGAATTATGAACAGGCAAGATGGGGGTGGGGTTGTATAAGATGAATTTTACATGTGAAATCTATGAACTAATCATGTTTTGGTACTTGTTGTCTAATTGGCAAGTTTTGTAAAAGCACTCAGTATTACAATGTAACAACTATATGTAGGTACCCACAAATACATAATGCAAGTACAATGATAGTACCTGATAGTACATGTTGTTACACAGGTTGTACCACTGTACCTAATTAGGTAGGTACACTGTAACAGTGACACATTAAAATAAAGTGTTACCCAGAAAGATATTTGATAGTAGTAATGAAATATCAGCTGAGTTGGCTGTTCAGATAGAAAGATATAAAAACAATAGTGATAATTGTGCCATAAGAATGTTCATACAGAAACATAAACATAGTAGAGTTGAAATGCCAGGGGCTTGTTGCACAAAAGCAGAATTAAGACATCCGGGATAAGTTACTGAGCTGCGCTCAATGAATCCAAAACAAGAGCGTACAGGCTTAATTGGTTGCACAACGAGCAAGCCAGGATGAGCAGACACGGATTCATCAAGCTAGGTGAAACCTATCCTGGATAAGTGCACGCTCACAGCTCCCTCAAATAGACCCCGCCACCGATCACAGATTCACTGATTCACCATGGCAACTAGCGGCTTCATTGCTTCTTCTACGGTGTGAAGTAGGTAGCGATAGCCCTTTCACAACAGCAACAAACAGCAACACCTCTGTTTAGGAGAATATTGCAACTAGTGCCGCGACCACCACGCGCGAAATGGTTAGGCACTCCCGTGACGTCACATTGTCGCATGACAGGTCGGGAATGGCGATATGTAAAAGTTAATTAATGATCACAAACGTTTAAATAATGACAGTGGGTCTAGTTATATGTGATAACAATGTGTAGTAGGCAGTGGAATAACTATTGGTTTCTGTTTGTGGTGACTGCTGACTGAGATAAGGGATGAGATTAAATAGATCCTAGAACTTAGCCTGGTCTGGAGCAGGCTAGCTCCACAGAATAAATTGCCAAGGTGACTTATACCATAACATATCCTGCTGCCCCTATCCCGCTTTTGTGCAACTGGATCACGGATAAATTGAGCCAGGATAACCAAGATATCCCGGCTTAATCCCTTATCCTAGTTTTGTGCAATAGGCCACAGCTGAGGTGGCTGTTTACATAATAACGCATAAAAACAGTAAGGATCATTGTTTCCTATCTGAGCTGCACATAGACTTGTATGGGAGAATTAAAGCCACACCGACACACAGCAGGGGTATGGACTATTAGCCGGACAAATAGTCATGACTGGGGGAAAAATTGAAGACCCCGATAGTCTAACAAAGGATTTTTAACAACTTCAATCTGGCAGACTCAGTTTTCCTTGCGTCTGTGGTTTAGACAGGTACATTAGATATCCTCACAAGATAACAAATGCAAAAATGCAGTGCGACTAAGAATACATGTTATGACTTGATATTGTGCTCAGGTATCACATTACTCTCTCCCTAAGCTGTGCATGTCAGTGCCTGTGTTTTTGCAGGCAGTACAGGCTGATTTGCATGTTTTGACATGTTTTTCTCATTAAATATTATGGAGTTTAGCAAGCTGAATTTCTGCATAGATAGCTTTCTGCATGTATGACAAGGATACTAACATATGCCCACAATTGTAACTGGATACTAACAGCAGCCCAACTGTAATTGTGATTTATTTTTCGAAAATGACTGATGTTTAATTTTGTGTTGTTGTGGAGATGACTGAGGCATGAGGACAGCCTGAATATCGGAACAGTGGAAATTATAGCTTCAGCGAAAGTTCTACTAGGAAGGCTCGTAGTGTAGCTTTTACTCCTCCCATGCTTACATGGAGCCAATCTTAGCTTTGCCTACTTTTCGGGAAACCCTGCAATCTGATCATTCACTCATTCAATCAGCGCTAGCCTATAGGAATTCAGTGGACCCTTTAAATATGTTCCACCTAACACTGCTTCTGCTTCTCAGTACGCCGACTTTGACGTCCCCTCCACCTCCCCTCCAGCCACCTCTGCCAGCAGTCCACGTCCATCGGGCACGGTCTGCCTACCACATCATCTCCCTCCAGCCACCGCCACCAGTTGGTCTTGTCGTGGGGGGGTGGGGGGGTGGGGGGTAGGCTTCCCGCCCCGTCTTCATCATCCATCGGCAGGAGACGAGATCCACTCATCGCTGAAAGGATCCGAGACGGGGCCTACGCCAAAGACTGTTACCTATTCAGGACTCTATCATGCTTGTATCCAAGCCGTTCCTTTACTAATTAAATTGTTAACTGATTCTATTCTGTCTACTGAGTCTTTCTGGTAGAATTACTTAAACTTTGTCTGGAATTGCACTTCCACAGCCAGGTTGTTGATATTAATAAAAAGTAATGACATTTCTGTGTTAAAACTGCAGTTGGCAAGTCTGACAGATTGAGGGGACTTAGCCAAAATTCTGAATGTTTACAACCCTCATGCCCCTCCCCTACTACCACTGAGCATCCCCTCATGGAGTTTGTGCTCCTCAGTGCGCACCAGACTGCACCAGACTGTGATTGACAGTTAGATCTCACACAGCCTTGCTCTGATTGGACCAGAGGAACCGGAGGAATAAAAGCCTCTAGGTGAAGGTAGAAGTGTGGGTCTTTTTTATAGAAAAAGGCTGATTTATGTTGTTCTGTCGGAGCATAGTGTCGGTTTCAGTGAATATGATCAAAAAAATCTTGCCAACTGCAGCTTTAAGTTTTTTTAAGTTTAGTAGTCTATGCTGTTTATTAGTTGAGATGTTGGTAAAATGCAACAAACGTTTTGAAAAAAAAAAATGTATATCCTCTTAAAGGTTTTTATCAGCGTTAGAGGGGATACATCACTTCTGTTGATGTTCAAACACAACAGAGAGCTAGCTCGCTACTCCCTCCCCCTCCCTCCCATGCAATTAAAGCTCTCCTAAACATGCATCTCGGTTATTGGAAACACTTTATTTTGAGTTGTTGCCAATCCTTGTTGATAGCAATTGTTTTTGTGTACAGATCTCTGAGCCTAGGCTGCCTACAGAGACACAGTTTGTTGACGGCCTGCTTATGGGGCAGGCAGCAGCGGATCGTTAGGAAAGATTAGAGGAATGTGATCATTTATGTTTGGGCCTTTTTTGGGGCCTGAAATCGCTGATACAACCTTTAATTGCAAACAGGTTTGTCTGGGTTCATCCAGGATAATTAATGATCACATGTCACATGTCAATAAAGCCTTAGACACATCTTAGAACTTAGAACCTGAATGTGAGATTGTGCTGGAGCACAGCAGTACTGAGGCACATGCCCTTGTAAAGGGGGTCTAACGGACTCTATGCATCCTAGGTATGACTAAATGGAATTTCATGACTTTTCAAAACTTTCCACATTCCATGATTTCTCCAGGCCTTGATTGAAAAGGGCTCCAGTGTCTGTGTATGTAGTCCCTTAACTGAGCTCTACACCACAACAGACATGTTGGCATTTGTTCAGTCACTGCATCCTGTTTTTTGAGACGAAACCAAAAGGTTTTATAAGAAGCAGGAACCGAAGACATGCCAATGTAGTTTTGATAGCCGCCAGTATAACAACACACAGCATTTTCCACCTCACAAAGGTAAAATACAGATAACCGATTTCAAATACACACTGGGGAGATGTTACATTCCTCGTGCTAAAAAAACATCACCAACAGAACAGCCTTCAAGAGCACTTCACTGGGGTTATCAAGCAGGCACATTCTTTGATAGGCTTGCTGTTAAATTAGGCCAGAATTAGGGCTTGAGAATGCTCAACAATAATATCTGGCATCCCAGACTCACCACCCTCCACACTCATGATGGGTCCTCTACCAATAAATACCGACAACAAACCAAACCAAACAACCCAAGACCACCAACAAAGCAGCCTCTGCGCAACAAATAGGTTTTACCAGCAAGTGCTTATGCACCGTTGATGCGGCCTCTAAGCAAAGCTAGAAGCCTAAAAGAACCAAACCACAAAACAAATGCATAACAAATACACTACAAGAATCATTGCCTACAGTACATACTGATGCATCATGGTCATTTCCATTCAATTTTAAAACAGCCCATCACCCATATAGCATTAAAGATTACATAGACAAAGGACAACTTCATATATTGAAGCTAGAGCTCTTCACTCAATTACAACCATGAAAAAAAAGACCATAGTGCAATATACAAACATCTATCCTCATCCATGTGAGAGCTGTTTGTGTCTCTGTCCCATTGTAGTGTGTCTTTCAAGCTAACAGTCAATGACTTTGATGTGTATTATAAGACCTATGTACACCATCTATATAACATACATGTGTGAACAGCATAAAGACTTTGCTTTGCCACCCCATCTGCATGCCACCCTTATGCACAGATTACAGCTCGATATTCAGCACCATTATCTCTGACATCCTGGTGGACAATTTCCCCCTTATTGACTGCCCTCAAACGTTTAAGGTAGGCACCACCTTCTCCGCCACCCTGACCCTCAGCACAGGCTCTCCTGTATACGCATGACTGCACACCCATCCACCCCTCCAATACCATCATTAAGTTTGCGGATGACACTACGGTCATCGGCCTCATCAGCGGAGGGGATAAGACTGCGTACAGGGACAAGGTCAATAAGCTGGCAGGCTGGTGCTCTGACCACAACCTGCTGCTCAACACCAGCAAAACTAAGGAGATGGTCATAGACTTCAGAAAACACAAGGGGGATCCAGCCCCACTGAGCATTAACGGGGTGTTCTGTGGGTGTCCGCTCCTACAGATTCCTTGGGACATACAGTATATAGCTGAGGACCTCTCCTGGACTGCCAACACATCACATCCACTGTGTTAAAAAAGGCCTGACAGCGACTCCACTTCCTAAGGGTACTTCATCTGGAGGAGAAACTGTTGTGGCCTTTTACCACAGCACCATCGAGTGCAATCATTGCCGACCTCTCAACCTCCTCCTTATGGTAGGCCTACAGGTGCCTCAAGAACAGGACTCAAAAACAGTTTCTTCCCCTGGGCCATCAGGTTCCTGAACTCATAAAGTGTGTGTGCACTATGATGAGTAAACGATGTATTGCTTACTTCTCTCTTTTATTGTTTATATTTATCTTTATATTTATCTTTTTATTGTTTATATTTATTATGCACTGACCAAAGAAGCACTGCAATTGCATTCTAAATCTGATGTGCAATGACAATACAGATTCTTCTCATCCTATCATGCCATCCCTGCCACCTCGTGTTCCACCGCCCCTGCACAAGATCCCCCTCCCCCCTGAAACCTGATGCCACAGCATATCAAATCATAACATTCAAAGGAATCCTCATTTTCTTTTGTGCGACGATATCTAACGTTTCTCAGCGGACCTTAAGAGGAGACGGCTGGACACACAAAGGTACTTTCTTACAATGTATGTTACAACAGTGTGCAAATGAAAATAAGAAACTTTTTACAAAAGATCTAAAATTGTTTTTTTTTATTACTTTTTTGTTGTTTTCGATATGTAAGGCCTAAAAATGTCTTAAAACGTCGGACCTTGTAAGAAGGAAAAGACTCAGTAACAATTAATTGGTTATTTTCTATCACACAACACTGTCCACAATTACGAGTGAAGAATTATATTAGATTTGGAGCAGAAGATTTCCATAAGATTTCCAGGATGCTTTTCTCTTCTATTGACAGCCTTGTAAATCCAGCTCCAGAAAAAAACATATTTTCACCAGCTGAGCTTTGCGCTTTTTCACTTTAACAAAAAAAAATGGGTGAACCAAAATCACTTTATACAGAACAGAATGTGTATATATACCCCCTTATGTGAGCATATTGACAAAGGTTGATGAAGAAGTAATGCAACAACAACCCTCTACCTCACTTGACCCCAGCCCCATCCCGCCTTTTTAAAGCCTGTGTTAAATAGTGGTCTGCCATCCCATGGTGGTCTTTGAAGGCACTGCAGGTGGTCTCTGATGGCATAATGTCTATCTACTTACTCTATATTTCTCTATAGCTGCTTTCAGACACGTCCTCCACAGCATATACAGAGCTTTTTCAAACGGAGGTCCGACCTGACCCTTCGGATAATTCAGATATGATGCTTATATGCTGACATTATGCGGTCATGTGTGTGAATAACACCAACGCACATGAACAGAATCTCTGCATGTTCTTCGTTTTGTTCAAATACAAGATCATTTACTTGATGTCCGTCGGACTGCAGTGTAAGTTTAGAATTCCAAATAGCCGGTTATGTTGTTCAGATATACGGCCCAAACTTGCCTTGACATCTGCAGAACATGCAGACTTACATGTAGGTCTGAAAGCAGTTTATATCTCTGTACTATTTATGGTGTGTAAGGGCTCAGGGGATTACAAATATGGGCCTCAAATATGAAGATTGCCCACAGGTTCACAAATGAGAAGTGGCACTTGTAAGAAGAGTTGATGGTATGTTGTTCTTAAAGGTTGTGTATTTTTATAAAACATGTTTGATATATTTTGTAAAATGTTTCATGTCCTTAAGGATCAAAATGACAACAGAACATTCCTTTACCAGATAAGCAATCTCATTTTTCCCTCTCAGAAACAGCCAGACATGGGCGGATCAGAATCTAAGGAGCACCCTTCCTGCTCTCCATGTAAGGGCATACTTCCTGTTGGACTAAAGCAGCAGCACCCCTAGTGGATACAATAGTCATAACTGCCCATACTATTCCTCCAGCTGTTTCCAGATTGAGATTCATTGTGTCACAGATATGAAAGACTAACAATGTCTGGCTATGAAACTGACTAATCCCAGGTGTTTTGTTCATGGGAACTATTCTTGTCACTAAGGGTTTTTGGTGTTCAATTCATTAGTCAATTAATTCATTAGTATAATGTGTGTGTTTCACAGTGCTGCAAGAACCATGGAGGATACTGGATTGGAGGTGAGTTCACTGTCTACCAACTAACTGAGATCTAAGTGTGTGTGTGTGTGTGTGTGTGTGCATTATAGGCCATCTCAACAGCACAAACAAGCTTTCCTAAGGTACTGTACAGTATGTCAAGTGTGACAGAAAACACTAAAACATATTTTAAAGACATTTTATAGAACATTAAGTTAAAGTCTGATTCATTTTACTTTCAAAGTATTTGAGGTTTTAAACGTTTCAACTTGAATCCCTCTTGAAAAAGATTGAAAAGGTTTATATTGATGTAATCTTTGTGATTTGTCTTGTTGTGTGTTGACTGTTGTCCAATGTCTATGGATGTTAAACTGTGCCCTATCTAGGGACTTCCGAGGGAAAATAACCAAAGGGTAACTCTGGTACTATGCAAGAAATTACAACTTTTATGGTTAAAATTGTAGGTAAATAATAAATAAAAAAAATCTTACGCTGTGTCAATGACTAAATGAGATGGGTTACTTTGTTTTCAATAAGAATTACCTAATTGGCGGCGACGCAACTGAAAACATCAAAAATTGAATGAGACCTGATGCAGCGGATATGCATATTTAATGAATTCAAAGGACAGAGAACATTTAATACAACTGTCAACACACGCTTGCAGTTAGAACTGCAGATGTATGAACTACAAACACTTTACTTCAATAATCTCTGTAGTGTCGTTTGATATTTTTATTATTCAGCGTGTTAATATTCAGCCCACATTATTCATGCAAATCAATGTTTAAATGCCCAGCAAAAGGGATGAGATGAAAGACCATTTGAGGAGACTGGAAATCAGCAATGAAGATGTTAAGCATCTCCGTATCCTGGTTCATGGTCCAGTGGGAGCAGGAAAGTCCAGCTTCATCAACTCCATAGACAGCATCTTTCAGGGGCGAATGACCAATGGAACCACAGCTGAAGGAAATGCTGGACACAGCTGCACAAAGACAGTGAGTATCTCATTTAAACTGGGAAAGACTCACCCCTCTAAACCGATCCTGGTCACAGCACCAGAAAATGCAGAGGTCAGACCATAAAATTCCAACCCAGAGTCGTAAATATAGCCTGCATGTGTGACCTGTGTTGCGTTGAACCATGTAGCTCAGCCTTGCACATGCTTTACATAACATTGCACCCGCAAACAGCATCACCTCGGATCAGAAGTCGAGCGCACTAGCAATCGAAATAAAAGCCCAGGCTAGCTCTCCTACCAGCACTACTATTAAGATGTCGGGAGGTAGATTTACCAACGTACATACTGCACAGCTATGGACCGTTACACCATTACACAGATACCATTACACATCCTCATATACGGTCATGTACTCTGCCTATACTCACTAAATAGTATAGAAGTGCCAAGGTTTTGGTACTTGGTCGGTAGTTGGTGCTGTTGTTGTGCTTTCACCATTTAGGATGTTCATGGCCATTGACTTCAATCAGAAGATGCCAACGTAAACCAGATTGATTGGTCACTATATCACACTCAATTTCCAACCATTAGTTCACATTTAAAGGTCATATGCAGGCTAAAAAAAAAAAGATTTGAAAGTCATACCGTGGGCCCTATCTTACACCTGGCGGAAAAGCGGGACGCAATCTTACACTCAATAAAGGGGATGACGTTTTCGCCATGTGCTCCACTTTTATTAAACCCAGGGATGTGACACTTAATGACATAAGGTGTGGTCTGGCCTGGCCATGATCCAAAAATCACTACCTTACACCCTCTGAAAAGGATTACGCCACTGACTAAGGAAAACCTGATCTATAGCGAATGGTTCATATAAAGCACAGTTGAAGACACACTGTTCCGAGATGTAAGCAGCCCTTAGCAACCAGTGTTAAAGTGCCTGTCAAATTCGGTGGAAGCCTAAATTATTATTAATAAATGTATACTCGTCATATTTTGCCTTTTTCAACACAGTTTATGACAGTTAAGGAATTAAGGGTATGAGAAAAGGTTAGAGATAATTTTGCTTTAATACTGCAAGACACTTTTTCACCTGGACCGGTATCATTAAGTTCTAGTTGTGTTGCGTTCAGTCCAAGATGGCGGAGGCGCAGCTCGGTCATGGGCACATTTGTTGCTATGGAATGTTAAGTGTCGCCTCTTGGTACTTCTATTCTCTTTGCTATAACCACCACATCCTACTATCCATTTCTGAAAAGGGACCCATGAATTGGGAAATGTTGTGCCAGGTGTAAGATAGGGCCCATACTGTTATTTGTAGCTGCAGTATTTGTGGACTCTTAACTCGTTTATAATAATGAGAATGTTGTAATTTTCAGTACAAAACCAACAAAATTAAAAATGGAGAATATGGATCCTACTTACGATTTGTCATCAGTGATGCCATGGGTCAGGAAACAGGCGATTCCAACGGAGTGCAAACAGATGACCTGATAAAAATCTTGGAGGGTCACATCAAAGAAGGGTATAAGGTAAACACAACTACAGGCAATAGTTAATTCATGTCCAATCTGTTAATGTCTCCCATATACATTTCCCCCTCCAGGTTAAATTAATTTTCAATTTTCACCATCCAGGTTAAATTAATTTTCCATTTTCACCATACATGTTAAATGAAGGGCTTGCAACTAACTACAGGACATTGTTGTTTTTCATTTTTCTATTCCCTTGTACAGTTCAATTCTGCAAAGTCTTGTCAACAGGAGGAAAAGGAATATAACAAAGATCCAAGTCTGAGTGACAGGATTCACTGTCTGGTCACTGTCATTCCAGCAAGTAGTATCCTCTGGTGTGCTGACAAGAAAGTTTCAGGCAATGTCATGCAGGAAAAGGATGAAGCCTTCATCAACAAGATCAAAGATGTCAGAGCATGTGCCAGCACGATGGGCAAGTGCTTTTTACACCATTGACCCTGACTGAAGACCATTTTTTCACACTTGATGCCCTTGTGGCAGAACAAAGGCTTATTGTGTGGCTATGCTACATGACAAAGATAAAATAGACCCCACCATTTAAATCAGAGGGAATAGCCCTCATAAATTATATGAAATATAATAAATAATTGTGAGGGCTGAACAATACCTTTAAAATTCAACCCTAAAAAACACCAAAATATTCATTTATTAATATAAATCTAATTTTCAGAAATTAGAATGGTTAATCTGAAAAGCAAGCTTGGAAACCAGACTCTCTGACTTCACAGAGAGTCTGGCCTAGATCCATAGGCAAACGTTTATTTCCGGGTGGGAGGGCACAGTTTGCAATGTTCTCAATGCTCGAGTTCATGTGACGAGACACTAATGATGCTTTGATCGAAGTTTCATGTTATGTCAAGCCTTCTTAGTGTTTGAAAAATAGCGATTTTGACGCGACCATGTAGCCTACTAAACTAAAGTTAGACTCAGGTACGTTCGTATTTCAAGTGACAAAATTAAGGTATGACTAAAGTTTAGCTGACGATATAACATCCTACTCGACTGTGACTTTGTTCGTGACACTCCTGTTAATAGGCTAAACTAGAAAGAGCTAAAATAACTCACACCAACCTTAATTGCGCCTTTTATTCACATTTGCTCAAAGATTTCATATGTATAAGCCCTTTTCGCTCCCTACGTTGATGTATTCCAAGCGGTCAGCTGCTTCGGGGGCGGGGACATAGGAATTGAAACACCATGCCTGTGTTATGTAATTGCTCTCAGGGACGCCCTCTGTTCGCTGGTTGGTTCAGCTGCCCAACTACTGAAGTAAACGAGGGCGAATCAACCTATTCCAGACGGAATACTGTAGGGAAAAGAAATTGAGCGGAAGTACGTAGGCAGGCAGGCTACTAAAAAAAGCCCCCCTGTGTGAGAATTTCTCCCATCTAGTGGTTAAGTGTTATATTGTAATCAACCTCTCAAGCGCTGCCTCGTTTTAAACTATGGTAGTCGTCACACATAAAAAAAACTGGCACTAGTTCCGGACTCTTAGGCGCATCAAAACGTAATTTTTTCTCTGAATAAGCAATAACAAAAGATTAAAATAATTTTGTGTACTATTCTATTGCCATTGCTTGTGTGTGATGCCAATGAAACAGTCTCTCGGACATGGAATAAATAGTTTAATTTTGCCTGTTGTCCGAGCTAGCTAGCCAGCTAGCTAATGTTAGCACAATAAACGGAAAGTGAATGGGAATGGCTAGTTATGTTTGCTAGCTAGGTAACAGCTGAAGACTTTTGGTTTAACTTGTATATTGTTGCAAACTGTTACACAGAATTAATCTTTTATTTAATAATTAATACAAAAAAAATGAACAGATTTACTTCATAGGTGTCCCGTTATTCAGAATTATAATTATAGTAATAAATATAGCTGCAAGCAGCAATGCGGGGGCCTAGCAGTGCGCTATAGCAGGAATGGCATTGCCATGGCATGAGCAAGCACTCACAGCAAGAGGCCAAATTACACCAATGTCCTTGTGCGTTCTCACAATCAGCTACCATGTCCCTCTACCAAGTTTGGACCAAGTTTGGACTTCATACACCAAAGTGTTGCTGAGATGTGAGCTCACTTTCTTTATTACAGCACCCCTAGAGGCCAAATGAAACCACTTTCCTTGCATGTCCTCACAATCATCTAATATGTCCATGTATCAAGTTTTGAACTTCATACAATGAAGAGTTGCTGAGATACAGTATGAGTCAAGTCAAGTCAAGTCAAGTTGGCTTTTATTGTCAATTTCTTTACATGCACTGGTCATACAAAGAATTGAAATTTCGTTTCTTACTTTCCCATGCAGACATAGACATGCTTTAAATACAGACATAGACATACTATGGACATAGCCATAGACAATAAACATTAAATTAAAGTGCAAGACTGAAATATAGAACATGTATGTATCAAAATAGAAATATAGGACATATATTAAAAAAAAATAGAGGTAGTTGTGTTGTATATTTCTATAGTCTTAACAGTTACATGAAGTAACTGGGGGGGGGGGGGGGGGGGTTTGGTAGACAGGATCCTAGTTTCCTAGGTTCCTGGTTGGCTGGTGGGTGGGGGGGGCTGTCAGTGATGGGAGAGTGGGTAGAGTGTTCAGCATCCTGATTGCTTGGTGGATGAAGCTACTTGCCAGTCTGGTGGTGCGGGAGCGGAGGCTCCTGTACCGCTTTCCAGAGGGCAGGAGGCTGAACAGTTTGTGTGCAGGGTGGGTTGTATCCTTGACAATCATTAGTGCTTTGCGGGTGAGGCGGGTGGTGTAAATGTCCTGCAGGGAGGGGAGTGGTGCTCCAATGATCCTCTTAGCTGTGTTAACAGTGCGCTGGAGGGTCTTCCTGTTCTGATCTGTGCAGCTTCCGCCCCACACTGTGATGCTGCTGGAGACGATGCTCTCGATGGTCCCTCTGTAGAATGTAGTCATGACAGGAGGCGTGGCACTTGCCTTCTTCAATTTGCGCAAGAAGTAGAGGCGCTGCTGGGCTTTCTTCGCCAGTGATGCTGTGTTGGTGGTCCAGGAGAGGTCGTCGCTGATGTGCACCCCCAGAAATTTTGTGCTGCTCACTCTCTCCACAGCATCTCCGTCGATGGACAGTGGTGGCAGTTGTTTGTGGCCTCTCTGAAAGTTGACAACGATCTCCTTGGTCTTGCTGACATTTAGCAGGAGGTTGTTGTCTTTGCACCATTTAGCCAGCAAGTCTACTTCTTCTCTGTAGTGAGCCTCATCGCCCTTAGTGATGAGGCCCACCAGTGTTGTGTCGTCCGCAAACTTCACCAGATGGTTGGAGCTGTGAGTGGTTGTACAGTCATGTGTTAGCAGTGTGAAGAGCAGGGGGCTGAGCACACACCCTTGAGGGGCCCCCGTGCTCAGGGTCAGAGTGCTTGAGGTGTTGTTCCCGACACGTACTGCTTGTGGTCTCTGCAACAGGAAATCCAGCAGCCAGTTGCAGAGGGAGGTACTGAATCCTAGCTTGTCCAGTTTGCTGATGAGTTGTTGTGGTATTATGGTATTGAATGCTGAACTGAAGTCTATGAACAGCATTCTCACATATGAGTCTTTATTGTCTAAGTGGGTGAGGGCTGGATGGAGGGCAGAGCAGATTGCATCCTCCGTGGATCGTTTGGCTCGGTATGCAAACTGGAAGGGGTCCAGGGTGGGGGGTAGGGTGGCTTTGATGTGTGACATGACTAGCCGTTCGAAGCACTTCATGATTATGGGCGTGAGTGCTACAGGACGGTAGTCATTGAAGCATGATGGTGATGATTTCTTTGGCACGGGTATGATGGTGGCAGTTTTGAAAAGTGATGGGATGACTGCTTGCTCCAGAGAGGTGTTGAAAATGTCTGTAAAAACATCCTTCAGCTCTTCTGCACAGTCCTTCAACACTCGTCCTGGTATGTTGTCTGGGCCTGCTGCTTTGCGTGGGTTAATGGTGGCTAGTGTCCTCTTCACGCTGGCAGAGGACAGGTACAGGGGTTGGTCGTGGGGGGGAGGTGGGGTTTTCTGTGGGTGAGTGTCATTTTGTGCTTCAAAACGGGCGAAAAAACTGTTCAGGTCATTTAGCAGAGAGGTGTTGTTCTCACAGCTCCGTGGCGCAGGCTTGTAGTCAGTGATGGCCTGTATGCCCTGCCATAGGCTCTGTGCATCTCTGCTGTCTTTGAAGTGTGTTGTTATTTTGTCTGTGTAATCCTTTTTTGCCTTCCTGATGCCCTGGGACAGGTTAGCCCTCGCTGTTCTTAGGCCAGCTACATCTCCAGCTCTGAAGGCTTTGTCTCTGGCCCTCAGCAGTCTGTGGACGTCTCCTGTCAGCCATGGCTTCTGGTTGGCCCGAGTGGTGATGTGTTTTATTTCTGTAACATCATCGATGCATTTGGTGATGTAGGAGGTCACAGTGTCTGTGTATTCCTCAATGTCAATGTGGTTGTTGTGGGTGGCAGCTGTTTTGAAGATATCCCAGTCTGTTGTTTCAAAGCAGTCCTGAAGTTGTGAGACGGCCCCCTCCGGCCACATTCTCACCTCCTTCAGAACCGGTTTGGTGACTTTTGCTCTTTGTCTGTATCGGGGCATTAGTAGGATGCTAATGTGGTCTGATTGCCCGATATGGGGGAGGGGTTTGGCTTTGTAGGCTTCTTTCTGTGGGGTGTAAACAAGGTCCAGGGTGTTTTGTCCTCTTGTTGGGAAGTTTACATGTTGGTGAAATTTTGGTAGTACAGTTTTGAGATTGGCGTGATTGAAGTCTCCAGCGATGATTGTGAAGGCATCCGGGTGTTCACTTTGTTGTTCACTGACGGTCCGATACAGCTCATTCAGTGCCATGCTCCTGTCACTGTTTTTGTTGCTGGGGGGGATGTACACCGCGACCAGCAGAATCGCGGTGAATTCCCTGGGGAGGTAGAAGGGTCGGCACTTAATAATCATAAACTCCGCCAGTGGAGAGCAGTGTCTGTGTACTACCGTAGCGTCTCGGCACCAAGCATCATGTGTGTAAACACAAACTCCTCCACCACGTCTTTTGTCTGCTAGGGCTCGGTCTGCTCGATAGCACGTTAGCTGCTCCAGGTGTATAGCAGAGTCGGGGATGTTATCGTTGAGCCATGATTCAGTGATAACAGTCACGCAGCAGTTACTCACTGTCTTGTTTGCTGATCTTAGCAACCGAATGTCGTCCATCTTATTGTCCAGTGATCTTACGTTTGCCAGGAATATGGATGGTATTGCTGGGCGAGTTGGGTTGGCTGCTAGCCTTGTTCCGACGCCAGCTCGCTTGCCTCTCTTCCTTGTCCTGGCACACCGCTTGCGGTGACGCCGGCCAGGTGAAGCAGACGGGTCCGTTGTTGTGGTAGGCAGGCGAAGTATTCCCAGTTCAGCCAGCATCTCTGTTGAGCCCACTTCCTGTATTACAGCGCCCCCTATAGAGGCCAAATGATGCCAAATGATGCCAATTTCACCGTGCCCTCACAATCAGGTACCAAGTCCCTGTACCAAATTTGGACTTCATACAT
Source organism: Alosa sapidissima (assembly GCF_018492685.1). Lineage (NCBI taxonomy): Eukaryota > Metazoa > Chordata > Actinopteri > Clupeiformes > Clupeidae > Alosa > Alosa sapidissima. The sequence goes on from NC_055965.1 coordinate 34,244,208, forward strand.
CAAAGCGCTGCTAAGATAGGAGCTCACTTCCTGTATTGCACCGCCCCCTATAGAGGCCAAATGATTCCAATTTCCTAGTGTGTCATCATAATCAGGTAACAGGTCCTTATACCAAGTTCGGACTTTGTACACCAAAGCGTTGCTGAGATACAAACTCACTTCCTGTATTACAGCGCCCCCTATAGAGGCCACATGATGCCAATTTCCTAGTGCGTCCTCACAATCAGATACCAAGTCCCTGTACCAAGTTTGGACTTCATACATTAAAGCATAGCCGAGATGTTAGCCCACTTCCTGTTTGGGGGTTTCATCGCCATATTTGATTGGCTGTCACGGGCAAACAAAAATTAAATTAAAAAATCTGACAAGTATCGTTTGTGCGGCTCGGTCTGAAGATCATCTCCGCCAAGTTCTGTGAATATCGGAGGAAATTTGTAACCGCTGAAACTTTTCGTAGAGTTTGGACTAAATCCAATATGGCGGAGGTCCAATATGGCGGAAAGTGATGGGATAGGGGTCGATGAACTTGGGATGTTCCAAGGATTAAGACGCTACCTCAATTGTGAAAATCAGACAAAAGAGTCAAGGATCACGTGCATGAACGCATGTCCAGCATTGAACTGGTGGTGGCGCTAGAGTGTTCAATGTATATGCATAAAAATTGCTGTGAGTGATTGGGACAGTGTCCTGACTAATGGTATTGAGTTTTGTTATGTTAACTAAAAGCGTCACGGAGATGTTAGTCCACTTCCTGTTTGGCGGCTTCATCACCATATTTGATTGCCCGTTACGGGCAAACAAAAATGAAATTAAAAAATCTGACAAGTATCATTTGTGCGGCTCGGGCAGAAGATCATCTCCGCCAAGTTCTGTGAAAATCGGATGAAATTTGTAACCGCGGAAACTTTCCGTAGAGTTTGGACTAAATCCAATATGGCGGAGTTCCAATATGGCGGAAAGAGGAATTACAGTAGTGGATGGAAAGCTGCTGGCTTAATGTTATAATAATAATAATAATAATAATAATAATAAGCTTTATTTGTATAGCACCTTTCATACACAGAATGCAGCTCAAAGTGCTTTACATTTGAAGCATGTAACACATGCTTAATGTTGGTGTGAGATTCCTGAAAAAAAAAACCCTCGTACCAAAAAAACCTTGTGGTGCCACCTCAGGTGCCATTAGCCAGCCTTAGCATGTTTTTAGCATATGTCGCAATTATTTGACTTTATACACAGACATTTAAGACTGCCAGCCTTTACCCTTTACCCCTCACAAGCACGCCATATGGCAACTGAGGCAAGGAAAAACTCCAGGAAGAAACCTTGAGCAGAACCTGACTTAATAGGAGGAGCCCATCTATTCCTAATCCATAGAAGCCAACCCCACCAGCCAATCACATAAGAGTATTTTTTCTCTCTGGATGATAACCTGAAATAACACACGTTCAGCAACTTTTTTGGTAGTCTAGTTCTAGAAAAACTGTGTTAGGTTAGTTTATCAACTGTCTCTGGGTCTAGAAACCAGATATATATATAATTTCAATGTCGGAATGTTAGGAAGACATGTGGCTTGTAGAAAATGGGTTCATAACTTACATTGCTGAATGTACTGTAGGGAAATTCTGCAGATGAATGTTTTTTTCTATGTGTAACCGACTTTAACCAGTCAGTTACATGATTAATAACTAAAAAGTCTTTCTATGGCTAGAAGTGATGTAGAGGAGGCGAAGAGTTGATTTGTCAGCATTTATTCCTGGTCTGGAAGACAACAGACAGGGCAATCAATGGCGACATGCAGACGAAAAGAGTTCTGGCATCCCCTTTCCAGACTTCCAAAACGTGAGAGACAAATAAAAATACATATATATACTGTAAGCTACATAATGTAAGCTATATACTATTCAGTACATTTTGTTCCAAGATGATCCAGTGTGAAATAAACAGCCTACAATAGTAGTAGCAATGCACTTGATCGTATAGTATAGGTTACAATATACAAAACATGAAATAAACCGTACAGTAATAAGAGACATGACAAATCTTGTTTTTTTACAATTATCTAAGGCAAACATACCTGGAAGACAACAGACAGGGCAATCAATGACGACATGCAGACGAAAAGAGTTCTGGCATCCTACAAAGTAATGCACCCGTTAGCACCCAGTCAAAAGGCTACTCAGATAACAATCGGTTTTCTTCAAATGAATTTACGACGCTAATTTGCATATTCAATCTAATAAAAAACTAGATGTACCGCATAGCGGTACAAAATATGACCGCCGCTCAGTCCTGTACATCCGTTCCGCGAAAATAAATCACACTTCAATTTGTCTTCATATTTTACTCCATCCCCCACTCTTGAAACTTTTGTGTATGCTTGTTTGGCATGCCTGAGTGTGTGTGTGCGGCTGCACAGAAAGTAGCCTACTGGTGCTGAAAAGGTGAATAGATTGTAGAATAGCCAAAGAAGATGTAGCATTGTTATAAAACCTTTAAAATCTCTAAACAATCACAAGTAGGGCAGTTCATCACAGTTCATCCATTGCAACTGGATTGATGAAAGGTCACTTACACCTGTAGGCTACATTGTATTTGGGAAAAGCAAAAGGTATCAGCATAATGTTATTTATTTATTTATTTATTTATTTATTTTTTATGTATTTTTAAACAAAAACATCTCTGTCAGTTCCATGCCGTTTTCAACAGCTATCAAAAACAAAGGTCATTTTTGGATGGATGGATTTTTTGTGAATGTTTCTTCTTCTACATAAGATTTTAGTCATCTTTAGTTCATGTAATACTTTATTGTCAATGCACAAATTAAGTAACAGTAGTCTGAAACGTTATTGTTAATGCACAAATTAAGTAACAGTAGAAACGAAATGCTGTTTTACATCTAACCAGTGGTGCAAATAACTGACATGTCCAAATGGGCCTTGATGAAATGCGTCGCTAGACTGTTCATACACATTTTAACGGGCCAAAGTTGAAGAGCTTTTGTCCGTTATTGTTAGTGCAAATATAGGCTGATTCATGTTCCCTTGCATTGTTTAACTGAGGTCCATGGCTAGTCTGGCTTTCATCAGACCAAGCTCAATCTTTTAAGAAATCAAAAAATAAATAGCAGGCAGATCAGGCTGGGTTCACCCAGCCTAGTCCATAGGCACCCGATATTGTTTAATTTTCCGATTGAGATATACACGCTCTGGCTATTCTAAATGCAAAAATGCATCAGGGAGTTATGACAAAACGGTAACTAACAAACTAGATCCTAATAGAAAGCTGTTAGCTTCCCTAAGCTACAGGTAGGATTATAAGGTAGGCCTATTTACAACATAAATTGTCAATAGGCTATGCTGGCGACACAAATAAAATCTCCTTTGGAAACCAATGGCTTACGCCTTACAGTATCAAGCGGACTTAAACTGTCATATCGTGGCGAAAAGTTTTAATAACATTCAAGCAGCTCCATGAGTCAAGGAAAGCGCGAATGAAGTAGCCACTTCTAAATGGGACCCACTACACAGTAGCTTAAGGTGTGTTGCTAAAGCAGCCATAATGAAATGAAGGTGTCATTGTTTGGATACTTCACACACACGTGCTTTTTAATTTCACAGACTACAACTACCAAGCTGTAATCAAAGCACATCGATTCCCCTCTCACACCCTGCACGCACTTAAAACAAAATAAACAGGCGTCTCAGTCTCACGCATGTATAGGCAAAACTGTATCAGACCGGTGTAACGTTGGTAAATCTTCCATTGCACAGAATGATTTTGTAGCACGTGCAATAAATGACAGTCGAAAGATACAAACAGTGCTGCTATACATTTGCTTGGTATAACCGCATTTATAGTTTTCTACAAATGCAATAAATCAAATGCCTCCATCACTCAACCAACGCTAACGGTAACATTACCTAGGTCCTTATTGATATTACAAGATTAACGTACCTGCAGTAAAAACCAAGCATGTCCAATAAACATCCTCAGATTTATTTCGGCTTCAAGAAGAAATGGGAATTACACTTCATGTGAACATCGTCCTATCCTTATTAGATGTTCGCTGCGGTAAATTACAGTCCTTGTATGAAGCGTCCATTGTTTTATCCAACCCACTTTTAACTTCCAACAAAATTACGTCTCACTGCAACGATGCGCCATCTAGTGGACAAACGACTACTTCTCGCCAATACTGAAAATGCAGCCATGATGATGATGATGAATATTTATTTTGGCTTTCTTTTAATCCTACTGATTTTCATTTTTTACTGGGGGGGGGGGGGGGGGGGGGGGCAAATCACAAATGAGTGATTATGAGCCAGGTTGATGTGGGCCCTTGAGACCAACATACCATAAAAGATTCACAGAGAACTGTGTCTGCCCTACCCTCCTTTCGGGGGGTCCAGTCCAGCGGGGGGGCTGCAGATGAAAACGAAAAATGACGGTTCCATGCTATCCATGTGGGGGTACATGCCCACCAAGTTTTGTGTACCCCGGTCTTTCAGTGTCCCGGGAATCCTTGTTGGTGTACGTCACTAAATGTACACATAAATTATTTTATTGTAAGGCCCCCCATGAACGAAAGTACACAAAACTTGGCATGCATTCAGAGGGTGTCATAATGATCCTACACTTTTAATTTCGTGCAGTTTTGACCTTGTCAGCCAGAGATATTGAGATGAAAACACCTAATTTTTTGCTTTTTAATTTTTAACTAGGTGGCGCTATACATGAAATAAGTGGTAATGGGATGGGTTGACATGCCCCCTTAAGACCAACATACAAAAAAAAGGTGGACCTCCTAGGCCCTACGGTTCTCGAGATATTCACAGAAAACTGTCTCCGGCCACCTACAGGCCAGTTGGTGTATAGTAACATAAATTAATTTATTGTGTGGCCCCCCATGAACGGAATTCCACAAAACTTGGCGTGCATACAGAGGGTGTCATAATGATCCTACACTTCCAATTTCGTGCAGTTTTGACTATGTTAGGTCACAGATACCTTCAATTACACCACCTCATTTTTACTTTTTTGTGTTTAACTAGGTGGCGCTATACATGAAATGAGTGGTTATGGAATGGGTTGACATGGCCCCTTGAGATCAACATACAAAAAAAAAAATGGTCCACCTAAACCCTACGGTTTTCGAGATATTCACAGAAAACTGTGTCTGCCCTACCCTCCTTTCGGGGGGTCCAATTCAGCGGGGGGGCTACAGATCAAAACGAAAAACGATGGTTCCATGCTATCCATGTGGGGTTACATGTCCACCAAGTTTCGTGTACCCCGGTCTTTCAGTGTCCCGGGAATCATTGACGGAAATTTGGGCATGCGAAAAAGAAAAAATAAAAAATAAAAATTAAAAAAAAAATTTAAAAAAATCTGACTAAACCTATATGACCGCCGCTTCGCTGCGCGGCGGTCATAATAATTTGACTGATGGCATTTCACTGCGCTAGGCCACAGATTTGCCTGCAAACAATTTATTAGGCTGTCTGCCAGTGGCGACTCATAAGGGAAGCCAAGGTCAACACTTTTATATTATTTAAATGATAATAATGACACAGTAATTTTGTTTTAAAGTATTCATTTCTTAAGAAATACTACACATTTGATGATGTTTATCTCATTTGTAAATGGTGCACTGTCACTTTAAGCCCATTGTGTGCCACTGTCCACACATTCTCATAATGATCTTTTTTTACCAGCTCCATTCCTATGGCTAGTCCACAAACTCAGACATTGTTTGTGCCACATGTATAGCACAATATTAACAATGATAAGCATGATATTAAGTTGGCACAAACAGCTTTCATTCCTTTGGAAATAGATGCATGTATGACATGATGCTTGCTTGACATTTTCTGTTTGCAATTAAATGTGAATTATGAGCCTGGTAGCCAGTAGCCACCTAGCTAGCTGAGTGGAATGCGTTTCAATCGGCATATCAATGTGCTTCATGTAAACAAATTATTGAATAGGCCTACTTCAAGACTCACCATTTCCATTACACAAAGGCAAAGACAACTCTTCATATTCTTGTCCACTTTACAAATCACAGTGAGTGCAGCCTATGTCATAGTGACCTGGATCTCATAGTTTATAACAGTAGTGAGAACCGGAAAAATCCGCAATTTCCCCTAATCTCGTATTTGTTGCCTTCATGATTTGCTTTTATACGTTTCTTATATTTAAAAGAAAATATCAATCACCATCAACAATGACAAGCCAGCTGGAACCTGCCACTCGTTTTCTCTCCCTCTCGTGCGTGCTTAGATGGGGTTCTCAATTAAATGCAGTAGGCTAGCATAAGTTCAAGTTGGATCTTAATGGAGAGGACTCGAAAAGTATCATCTTTATGTAACATGCTGTTGGTGCATTTTGACATTGTAAACGTTCTCTAACAAGAGTGCAAATCAGTTTGCGGTAAAGCTACTAGTTATTGGCTAAATGTTGGTCGTTTCTCTGTCTCTTGGTGCCCTGCACACAGTGCGTAACGCATGTGGGGGTAGCGGCAGCGCTGAACTGTGCTCTGGACTGGCCGCTTGTCTCCACTATTTTTTTTTTTTTTAGACTGGTCCATGATCAGGAAATTTAGTTTTTGACTCGAGACATGTCAAGTCGTCACAAGTCAAAGAGGCAAAGTCCGAGTCAAGTCTCGAGTGAATAGTATTCAAGTCCAAGTCGAGTCGCAAGTCATGCCGAATTTTATCAAGTCAAGTCTGAAGTCATTAAAATCATGACTCGAGTCTGACTCGAGTCCAAGTCATGTGACTCGAGTCCACATGTCTGAACGGAACCATTAAAAGATTAACATATATTACAAAAGAGATATGGGGAAGTTCACTAAAGAGACAAAACTTTATTTATACTTAATTATGCCTTTGCTACATATGCATGCAGATGCCAAAGACTGAGCTGTATTTCTCATATGTCCCTTGCAGGCCACCGTTATTTTATAATGGTGCTCGTGTAACTTGCATTGTGTTTTACTGGTGATACACTCGGAAACGATGATGGTAGATGAAGCAGGTTTATTTGTCTGCATGGGTCAGGAAATACAACATGAGGGAAGACAGTGAGATCTGGTCCGCCTGCAGCAGTTAACTTCTCTTCTGCTCTCAGACACAATTCTATTAGGCTACTACACTAAGTATCTAAGCATATTTCATTTCAGGTCCAGTATGAGGTGAGGTGTGTCAATAAAATAATACAAAATAAATTCCAAAAGGGAATAATGTGGCATAAAAACATGAGTGTGAATGTGTAAATGTATGTAACTGTATAAGTAAACTACTTATATATCTAATCTGTTGAAATCTGTTATATTTCTAATTAGATCTAATTATATTCTTACATGGGGGTGATCATCCAGTATGATAAAATAAATATAAACAGTAGAATATGCAAACATTCAATCAGAGAGTGAATTCGATATACCACATACAAATACAAACACTACTTCATCTATTTTCATTAGTAAACACGCAAAACAGCGCTCATAAAAAGGTAAACACTCCACTCTTGTGGTGATACAGCGGTACTGCATTTAGAACGCTACAAAGACGTTAATGGCTAGTCATTCTAGCTCGCGAATGCTAGCCATGCTACGAGTGAAACATAAAACATTCACGAAACATAAAATCAAAACAACAAATACAATTGGTTACCTGCATGGGTCAGGAAATACAACATGAGGGAAGACAGTGAGATCTGGTCCGCCTGAACAAAATAAATGTGATATTAAAATTTGCACTAAAGCCATACGATCGTGCTTCAAGGTCAACCGAAAATACAAAACCAAATAAAAGTTACAAGACAATACAAAACATTGCTGAAACGCGAGTTATGTGGATGAACATACATAATGATTTTAACAATAGATATAGGACATATATAATACAATTTATAACACTTTTAATGACTTTTAATGTGGACCCTCATTTGCCCAGCTTACCTGCAGCAGTTAACTTCTCTTCTGCTGCAGGACACCCACAATGCAACTACTGTACAGAATAATTCCAAAATAAAAGTCTTGACCCATTTAGCAGGATTTAACAATAACTATATGGAGCACTTTATTAACACCGTTACATACACCCCCCTTAAATACTGCTAAATTGGGGACGTACCATAAAGAGAATATCAAGAAAGAAAAAAAAGAGAGAGAAGAGAGAGAAAAAAAAAATGTGGTCATTCGCCTGTACGGCAAACGAAAGGGTCGGTCATCGGTCAAATGGATGCGATGGACAACGTCTCTGGCTTCTCCACAGTCCATTTTGTCTCTTGAGAAGATTGACTCATATCTCTCAATGACTTGAAGCAGCTCGTCTTTCCAGTGTGCTGACACCTCACAAGACTCCAAGTCGATGTCAGGAAGATTCAGGTTGCTCAGGACATGTTTAATCTCGTCACTGGATCTGGGCGTTGAAGCGGGACAGGCATTCTCAGCGCACTGCACATTTGACTTGATCTGTTCTGGTTGTGGTAGTTCTTCCACAGCGATACAAGGGGACACATCAGCTATCTTGGTGTTCTTTCTCAACACGACTCTGTGGTTGGTTGGATTGATGACTTTCAGCGGAACAGAACCATCTCCCCAAAGCGGTGTGATTACTCTGCCGACCATTATCTGCTTTGGTCTTGACCTTGACTTTGTCGGCTCAACGATGACTGTGCTGCCCACCGACAACACTGAAGACACGGGTAGCTTTCCCCAAACCAGGTGTTCTGTCTGCGGCTCTAATGTCACACTTCTCTGGAGCTTCACAGTGCCTACTCTCTCTGGCACAGACTCACCTCTCCACCTCTCAGTGTTGGAGAAAAGGGACAAAAACTTGTGACACTCATCACTCTGGATATGGCTGGGCGTGGACATAAGTCTCCAGTAGCCGGTCGTCCCTTTCAGCTGTGTCAAGAGCCTCTTGATGGCGTTGGTGCCCAGGATCATCTCCTCAGTCTGACCTGGCACAACTAGAGTAGGGACCGTCATGGAACAACCATACATCGACACTTGAAGGTCATAAATCGCTGTGGGACTGACACGATGGCCTCCACAGCCAACAATTACAATGTTGTGCGCTGACTGCTTTGTTATATCTGGACTGCATCTCAATAAACTAGCTTCAGCAAACTCGCTAAGAGTACATACCATGGATCCACTATCGATAAGGGCTTTAAAAGTGGGGCCATTCTCAATTGAAACTGATGTGTAGAACAGACTATCTGATCTTGGAACTGTAATTGGTACAGCTGACTTAAAGATTCATAATCTGAAAAAGCTTCGAAGCTAGAGGTGGGAGGCTCACTCTCAAGATCTACGTGGTCCTCCCCTACACGCAGATCAGTCAGTTTGACGGCTGGCTGATGGGTGCTGCACTCCCGCCTCTGTGTGGACATTTGTTCCGTGGGTGATCAGGTGAGAAACACTGGAAACACAGTCTGTTATCCCTACAGTGTGACAGAGCAGAATGAGAGGAGTCTTTACAGACTAAGCAAGGTGTGTCGTTAAGGCCTTGAATCCGAGGTAGGCCACTGGGCTTCCTACTAGTCGGTCTGGACTGGGCATTGCTCATGAGAACTTTCTCCAGCATACTAATCATCCTCTCCAGAGAAGAGTGATCTGTGGGTGCAGACTGTTGTGGAGACCGCGGGTTACACAGGGGCGCTGGGCTAGTAGCCACCTCTATTCTGTTCACAGCCACCTCCCTCTCCAGGACTGTCTTATCTTTCCTCTTCCCTGCTGCTCTGATGAATTTCTCTGAGTGGTATTCATTCAAGACTTCCTGCACCTCAGAAGCAGACCACTTATCAATGGTCTTAGAACGAAATGTGAGGGCCAAATCAGAGTTCGGGCAGTTCCGAATGAACATTCGTGTCACCTCAATGGACAGATTGTCTTGCTGCTTACCCTGTTCTTTGAGACATTCCGCAGTGACATCAGCAGCACGGTTGAGGCGCAGCCAGTAGTCATAGGGGTCTTCCTGTGGCTCAGGGAGAGTGGTGTAAAAGTCTTGCAGAGGGAGAGGTGAAAACTGCTGACAACTGAAATGCTTCCTCAAAAGACTGTACATTACATCTGGGTTACTCCTGATGTCGACGCCGCTAGATTTCATGCCCACTCTGACAACATCCTTGGCTTTGCCTCTTAAGTGAATGAAAATCTCCTCACCTTGTTCCTCAGTCGGCAGGCCACCCTTCCTGATGAAGGTCCGCATGAGCTCAATCCACTCTTCAAGTGTAACAGAATCTGATGAGTCACCTCTGAAGGTAGGAGGATCTCTCACTTTCCTCTGACTCACTACGTGAAGCTGAGATGAACTAGATAAAAAGTCCTGAGCTGGAGTGTGACTGTCCTGTGTGTGTGTACTAGCTGTAGCTGCTGTTGGGCTAGGCCTGCTCAAGTGTGTGAGAATACTGTCTGTGAGCTGCTGACCTATGTGTTGCACAATGTTACCCATCTGACCTACAAGGTCAAGAGGAGTGGACGTGTACGGGAGCTGGTGTGCGGAGGAGCTATCCTGTTGTGTGGGAGCAGTGTGTGGTGAATCCCTAATGAGAGGAGGTAAAGCATGGGCTGCCATCCCTACACTACAACCTACATCTGAGCTAAGCTCTGGAAAAGGGAGAGGCGCCCCAATAAACCCCTACTCCGACCAACACTACCCGGAGTCTGGAAGTACTGAGATCTGGTAAACTGTGAGCTATCCATTACAATGAAAGAGTAATATAGAAAAGTAGAAAGTAGAAAAGTAGAAAGCAGAAAACCTATGTACACTATAATACAAATACTACCATCTCACATCACAATCATATAATTACATAATTCACATGCTGCAGGTATACTGAACCATATGCACTCAACAGATGTTAAGCCAAAAGAGGACAACAGGCCCACCGGTCCGAAGAGGCGTTGATCGGCGACCAACTGGAGAACACGGGATCACGGCACCACTGTAACTTGCGTTGTGTTTTACTGGTGATACACTCGGAAACGATGATGGTAGATGAAGCAGGTTTATTTGTCTGCATGGGTCAGGAAATACAACATGAGGGAAGACAGTGAGATCTGGTCCGCCTGCAGCAGTTAACTTCTCTTCTGCTCTCAGACACAATTCTATTAGGCTACTACACTAAGTATCTAAGCATATTTCATTTCAGGTCCAGTATGAGGTGAGGTGTGTCAATAAAATAATACAAAATAAATTCCAAAAGGGAATAATGTGGCATAAAAACATGAGTGTGAATGTGTAAATGTATGTAACTGTATAAGTAAACTACTTATATATCTAATCTGTTGAAATCTGTTATATTTCTAATTAGATCTATATAAACTAACTAACAATCTATATAGATAAATATAAACAGTAGAATATGCAAACATTCAATCAGAGAGTGAATTCGATATACCACATACAAATACAAACACTACTTCATCTATTTTCATTAGTAAACACGCAAAACAGCGCTCATAAAAAGGTAAACACTCCACTCTTGTGGTGATACAGCGGTACTGCATTTAGAACGCTACAAAGACGTTAATGGCTAGTCATTCTAGCTTGCGAATGCTAGCTAGCCATGCTACGAGTGAAACATAAAACATTCACGAAACATAAAATCAAAACAACAAATACAATTGGTTACCTGCATGGGTCAGGAAATACAACATGAGGGAAGACAGTGAGATCTGGTCCGCCTGAACAAAATAAATGTGATATTAAAATTTGCACTAAAGCCATAAGATCGTGCTTCAAGGTCAACCGAAAATAAAACCAAATAAAAGTTACAAGACAATACAAAACATCGCTGAAACGCGAGTTATGTGGATGAACATACATAATGATTTTAACAATAGATATAGGACATATATAATACAATTTATAACACTTTTAATGACTTTTAATGCGGACCCTCATTTGCCCAGCTTACCTGCAGCAGTTAACTTCTCTTCTGCTGCAGGACACCCACAATGCAACTACTGTACAGAATAATTCCAAAATAAAAGTCTTGACCCATTTAGCAGGATTTAACAATAACTATATGGAGCACTTTATTAACACCGTTACAACTGCGTAGGCTTGTCATCTAGTTTTGCCTCAGTGCCTTCACTGCCTGACCACCGTTACCATGCACAATAACAATACAGTCAATAAAGTGTATGCCACTTGCATAGGTTAGCTATAGTTTAAACAGAGAGTCTGTCTCAATTGGTGTACTTACGTGAGTACACTTTTGTGTAGTACACTATGTGCACTGTGTGCTTACTGGCGGAGTGCGCAAATTTTAACAAAATAGTATTGTCTCATATCAAACACTAACTCCGTGCACTTCACGGAAATGACGATCGCAAACATTTTAATATAACTTTATTGGCGTCCTCAATTCGACAGTGACATGGTCATACTGTGTCAAAACATGAACCGTTTATGTTATAACTTGCTTGTACCTCCGTAAAGTCTGTTTTCCACTGCTGCTGCTTCAGCTTTGTCAACCGCGATTACCACGAGTTTGAAAACGCTCCCTCCCCTTCCGCTATTTGGCTAAAATGGCGTCCGTTAAGGGCGAAAAGTGTCCAGCGTTGCACACTCAGCTTTTTGACCGTTATGAGTGCACCATCCGGGAACTTGCAGCGCCCTTCGTGTCGTTGGAATTTTCAGTGTGAACACCCTCATGCACTCAAATTAGGTATTGTAAGTGCAGAAGTACGCGATTTGAGACACAGTCAGAGGCTGTGTAGATTCAACACAGATACATGTATCTAGCTAGTTTTATGTTTTTGAAGCCAGCAATGCAAGACTGAAATAGCCTAAGCTACATGAAAGCATAGTGCCAGTTCCTTAAGAGTCTGTACATTTTAAAATGTGTGAGTACATGAGTATATGAGCCTAGTATCGTCCTGATCCCCCATGCCTTTATGGGTATCTGTGCATCCTTACTTCAGACTGTAACATCATTTTGCCATTATCATCAATGCTGTTATCATCTGAATAGCTGCATGACATCTTCAATGAATAAATTAAATGCAAAACAAATACAACCTCACGTTGTTTTCACTGAGAACAATTCAATAAATATCTCACCTTGTAGCGCTGGACATTTCTGCAGCAGTCTATCGCGTTGTCACAGTCACCAAAGTGGTTAACTAGCTAGCACTTAGTGGCTAATATTCACGGGAGAAAAAGACCACCATCCTCTCTTTGGTCTAGGAACTCATACACTCAGACCGTTTATTCTGCGCATGCTCACAATAACATCCCAGTGCACGCAGGCACGCACATCACTGCGTAGGCTACTTTAACATGGCTTTGCCACTTATATTATCAAATATGCTTAACACACCTTATACTGTATTGTTCAGTTAACCAAATATACTGCAACAGAGTATTTTTCTTGTGTTTGTTTCTCTGGACCAAACCCTCTGAAATGTGAAAATGGATCGTTTCACACACAATGCAAAGCTAAATGAATGACCATGTCTCTGCTGGTTGTAAAGCACATTGCGTTACCATCAAGTAACTAGTTTCCTCTAACAGACAAAATGTGTCACAATAGTGATAGCATATAAGAAATATTTCTCTCGTTTCCCACATTACAACTAGATACCCAATGGCTGCACTACTGTATATTGTCACATGACCATACAAGATTACCTATATGCAGTTTTATTAGGTTTACTTACCCAAGGTTGTTAACCGTTGTGCAGTCTAGGCAAGAAGTGATAAGATCTGCTAAATATATTTGCTAAATTCCAATGGTTTCAGAAATGTTTTCACCCTTGATGTCGTATCATTGTGCTTTTGACATTAATAAGCTACATGATCAGCATTTCATCTCTTGTAGAAAGACTCACAGACCTCACAGTCTGCAGAAGAAAGACTCCAATCTCAAGCAACCAATCTCACATTAATCACTGTGATGCAAACGTATTCTGTTGTAAAACTAAATATCCCCAAACTAAGATGACATCTACAGGATTTAAAATAACTGGAAATTATATGAAGTCGTGAGCAGGGAGAAAAGATACAGTTCAGCCACACACAGGCATAGAAAGCTTTGACTGTGGCACAAGAATATCAGGACAGTGATGTTATCCTTTTGTGAACTCTGCACAAACAATACAATAATTACTCTTTCACTTTACAAGAATGTTGTAGGATTACTATTATCTTAAAGATTAGATTAAATTAGATTAGATTCAACTTTATTGCATTTAGCAGAGTGTAACTACAGAGCCAATGAAATGCAGTTGACAACCAGCCAGAAGTCCAAAGAGGCATTAAACACAGGACAAGTGCAGGATGAGTACAGTATCCTGTACAGTTATGTAGACAATAGAGTTTAATTATGTACAACAGTGAATAGGTGGATTTTCCAGGTGACTGATAAGAAGTATAGAGGGTTATGTACAGAGTATACAGTTGTGTGCAGAATAATAGCAGTGCTTTTTTTTTTTAAAAAAAACATCCTTAGAATAGCTGTTAATTACATAATATCAGTGCATTGGGAACACTGCATGTTCAATTTCAAATCAAAACATGACCAAAATTGATCAAGTTTGTGTTATACCTTTACAGAAAGTGAAGAAAAATGAATGTAGGACTGTTCTCTGACACTGTGATCAGCAGCACCGGAGCGCCACAGGGAACTGTGCTCTCTCCAGTCCTGTTCACCCTGTACACATCTGACTTCCGCTACAACACCGAGTCATGCCACATGCAGAAGTTTTCTGTATTGTACAGTGGAGTTTAGTTATATGTTTATACTTACACTTATGTTTACCACTTCTGCTGTAAGTGCATGTTGTGTGTTATGTCTGTATGCTACTGAGACCCTTGAATTTCCCCTTGAGGATCAATAAAGTATCCATCTATCTATCTATCTATCTTTCTATCTATCTATCAAAAGTTTGCATTTTTCTTTACAAACTCAAACATTTACTGTTTAAACTGAAAAAAATTCTCAAGATTTTGCTTTACTTTGAATCAGTGCACTAATATTTAGTTGCATTACCATATTTCTGAGAATTACTTCACATCTGTGCTGCATGGAGTCGACCAACTACTGGAGATTTAATTATATTCCACAATTCCTCTGCATTTCTGGGTTTTGCTACAGAAACAGAACATACATTTTTGATGCCACCCCACAAGTTTTCTATAGGATTGAGGTCTTGGGATCGGGCTGGCCACTCCATAATGTCAATCTTATTAGTCTGGAAGCAAGATTTTGCTTGCTTACTGGTGTGTTTTGGGTCATTGTCTTGTTGAAACACCTATTTCAAAGGCATTTCCTCTTCAGCATAAGACAATATGACCTCTTCAAATTTTTTGATGTATTGAAACTGATCCATGGTGTCTGGGGTGCGATAAATAGGTCCAACACCACAGTATGAGAAACAGCCCCATAACATGAATTGTGCACCACCATGCTTTACTGTCTAATGTGGGTCACTGGACAAACTGTCTGCAGCTCCCATGCACTGAACTCAAAGCACAGCACACTGTGAAGACAGTAAAGCCTGGTGGGGCACAATTCATGTTATGGGGCTGTTTCTCATACTGTTCCAAACAGAACGCGCCTGCTAGGAGAGAGGGAGTTCATGACTTCAGTTGCCTATTCACAATGTGATGTATTGTTATCGGCAGATCCTATCACTGGTTACAACAATGATCAAATTAGTAGGCTATCTACTGTATTGGAGTTTTCTTTCTTTTTGACATTTTGGTTTGGAGATTGTTCAGAGCAAAGACAAAATTTGCTAAAGCAAAGACAAAATCTGAAGAGAAGAGAAAAACACATGCATGCACACACGGACACACACACACACACACACACACACACACACACACACACACACACTCACACAAATGTGGCAGCAGACAAGACTTTCCACTTTTCTGGCGTTTTTTGCACTTCTGGTTAGATGCTAACTGCATTTTGTTGTCTCTATCCTTGAACTCTGCACAATGATAATCTGGTTGAATCTAATCTCATCAAATCTAATCTAAAAGACACAGACATCAAACATCACACACACACATGATGACACACAAGCATGGAATGTGTGTGTGTGTGTGTGTGTGTGTGTGTGTTTAGTTACAGTTGCCCTTTGGCTTCAAATTAAAGAGATCTCTTTCTCTCTCTCTCTCACACACACACACACACACACACACACACGCACACACACACAAACATAAACCCGCACACAAACTCATAAACTCATTTGTATATTGCACATTGCCGTTTCTGACCTTAACTGACTCGTCTATCTATCTGAGGTCTATCTATCACTTGATGACGTCAGTCACCGTTGCCATGTCATTCCTACTCAGAGGAATGTTAATGGCAGGAGCACATGAGCATGTGTGTCTTAACGCTAGAACTGCCACACATTTCAAAACTATACAGTAACTACATTCAGGGAAGTGCATAGGCATTTTGGGGAGGCCATTGCTCTTACCAGAAAAAAGGGCACCCCCCCCCC
This sequence comes from Alosa sapidissima, assembly GCF_018492685.1. Classification (NCBI taxonomy): domain Eukaryota; kingdom Metazoa; phylum Chordata; class Actinopteri; order Clupeiformes; family Clupeidae; genus Alosa; species Alosa sapidissima. The sequence goes on from NC_055965.1 coordinate 34,260,700, forward strand.
TTACAGGAAGATCATTTGGGTGTTTTGGGTGTTGAGATGATCTGCATCTCCATTTACCAAACGCTATAGTTTTGCTAACATCTCCACTGTTAACGTGAAATATGTCTCCATGCAAGGTAGTGTCAAGCAACAGTGAAGTGAAAACCTTATCATGCAGGTAGCCAATGTTCACGTCACCTGAGTCAGACAGAAAACGGGCCCTGCTTGCTCTGTTAAAGTTTGTATGCCCCTTCCAAACCCCGTTAAAAGGGTATATTTAACCCTTTAGGCGCCAGAGGTTTTTTTCCGAAACAATCAATTTTGACATCTTCATTTCAAAAGGCTATATCTTAAAAGTGATAAGAGATAGAGACTTTCTGTAAATTAGAGAAATATTAAGGATGACCCAAAGTTTATGTAGAGATTAAATGTTTATATCTAATTTGCATATTATGACGTCATATGGTGGCGGCCATCTTGGATTATAGAATTTTCATGAAAAGTCGCATGTTTGAATGATAAAATGCACCACTTCTTTCCCCCCAAAATGTCCCTCACCTTCTGTATGCTATATTGCACAATACTGAATGCTCAGGTAAATAGTAAGTAGTGAACAAACTGTATAAATCATTACTAATAAATGGCCGAAACAAACCAAATGCATGTAGCGGTAGACTGGCCTTTTGCTGTAGAGATTTTCCATTTACTACATACAGTAGGCACTCTGATTCCATGTATGGGGCACATATAGATTATTCAGATGACACACAAACACAAGTAGACAAGACCTGTTTAGTTCAAAAGCTCATTTGCCACGGCAAGGCACAGATCAGGACTGAGATGACGAGACAAGACAAGAGACAATGTTAGTATTTTTTTTCTTTTTGTTGTTTTTTTTCTTAGCTGACAAAGACACACACATCACAAGGACATGAACACACAAAAAGGAACACATAGTGTATGTCCTAAATGATCAGGTAAATAGATAGCAAATCAACAGTGTAAATCATTACTAATAAATGGCTGACATTTTTTATGTAGCAGGCCTTTTGCTGTAGAGATAATGACTCCCTATCCATACAGGGCCGGCATTCCCATCATCTTGTGATAGACTATGCATGACCTAATGTGTGTGTGTGTGTGTGTGTGTGGGGGAGAGGGAGAGGGAGAGAGCGTGTCACCACCTCCACCATGCGAGCAGCATGGCCAGCCTCGCGCGCGCCGAGTGGAGAGAATTTGCGCAGCTCGGACTAGGCCTACTGTCATTCTCATTGCGACTCCCCACACTGCCACTACGTTCCCCCCTAACTCTCCTATGAGCACTTCGACCTCGTCTAACATACCCAGTCGCATTAGACAAAGGCTCCACCACGTTACTGTCGTCGCGATTGTGGAGAGGCAAAAGACAGAAGCTAGCGCTATTAGGCTACCTCCAGCCTTGTTCGCCACACCACTAACACCCTGCTAACTTCCTGATGAACGCTCCGAACCCGTGAAACATTATTCCCACCAGTGACATTGGGCAAACGATTAAACGTTTGTGCTTGGTGTAAGCTAAACTATGGAGTAAACTCTCACTTTGTCCAGCTGCATCATTGAAGGCAGGGACGCATCTGAAGCCTCACTAAACGAATCACCGTCATTTCCTGAAGGCAGATATTCCCCTTCAGAATCAGGGTCCGCGAATAGAAGACCCAACACTTCATTTCAGGTAAACTTTTTTGATGCCATTAGACGATAATCTAATGCAAATACTCGCTAACGTTGACAATATCGCTCTGACTAAGTGGCTCACACGCACACTAGCTCCGGTATTGCACACACTGATTCAGTGCGCTGTAGCTCAAAAGTTTTGTTTAAACCATGACCTTTTTCGGACTCGGGGATGACGTATGACATGTTTGCCACCTAGTGGAGTGGATGTCGAACGAAATATGACACCCTATTTGACTAAATCGGCCGTTTTATTCAGTACCGCATCTTGTCGAGTAAACTCGACAGTGGCGCCTAGAGGGTTAACAGCCAGAATTTAAAAATTTTCCCGGGCTAGACACCCCGAACCCCCCATAATATGATCAGCACCACCTCTCACAAAATACTATCGACGTCCCTGCTACCGGTCCGTCAGAAATATGACAACTGTTATCTGGTCCGTTTAGTGAAAAATGTTTCTGTAGACTGTTTGGACAGCAAAGGCAGATTACAGCCTAATAATAAAAACAGCTGCTGGAATTCATTTCTGTGTGGGCCTGAGTTATAATATATGACATAATGTATTACATTTTCATTGTGTTTATATTGTGCACCAGCCTGCACAGCGACAGCAAAGAGAGAAGCGCTGGCTGCACGCGCACGTCGCTTGCATGCGCATGCGCAAACGGTCGCGTCGCGGTCAGTGGGGGGCTTTTTTGATATTGTGCACAGGGGCCCATATTTGTTAAATCCGTCCCTGGTCAAGACTACCTAGTTAATTAGACCAGATAATAAAATACTATTTGTAATGTATAATGTTTAATTTGGCGGTATGGCTCTGTTCTGGGAGCCCCCTGCCCTTCCACGTGTAAACATGAAAAGTCTAAGACAGAGAGAGAAGCAGATAAACCCCCCATGGGGTACAGAACAGACCAGGCATCAATGACAGCAACTAGACATTGATAAGGCAGATGTATGAGGAGGAGATGGGGTACAGAACAGACCAGGCATCAATGCAGCAACTAGACATTGATAAGGCAGATGTATGAGGAGGAGATGGGGTACAGAACAGACCAGGCATCAATGCAGCAACTAGACATTGATAAGGCTGATGTATGAGGAGGAGATGGGGTGGAGGTGGGGGACAGAACAGACCAGGCATCGTCAACACTAAACAACCTCATAGCTTTCACAGTTTTGCAGATTGTAATGAACATTGGTGGTAGAATTGTAGTGTTCTTACACAAGGAATGGCAATAGTTATACGGAACAGTTGTTGGGTGAATCTTACCCTGGTTGCTGCATGAGGTAGCACTGTTCCCCATCAGAACTGTATTTGATCTGCTTCTGTGAACTGTCTGTGTGTTTGCAGCTCTGGGCCCAGAGGAAGGAGGTAAAAGGGACTTGGTAAGTAGCGTTAAGAGAACTCAGGCCATCTGGACTGAAAAAGCTCAAACAATATCAGTTATTAGATTTGATTAGATTAGATTCAACTTTCTTGTCATTTAGCAGAGTACAGGTACAGAGCCAATGAAATGCAATTGACATCCAACCAGAAGTGCAAAAGAAACATTAAGTACCAAGTGCAGGTAGAGTATGGCTGTGTAGACCATAGAGATTAATAATGTACAGTGTATAGTTGGATAAATATAGGTTTCCAGATGACATGTCTACAGAGATAAATAGAGTATATAAGTTGAGTATAAATAGACATTCTATATATACATGTAATATACTGTATATGTACAGTATATTACATACAGTATAGTATGGGGTGTTAGCAGTGCAAAGTCATAGGTGAAACAGTGTACAGTAGGAGTAATGTAAACAGGTAAGCAGTGCAATACAGTCAATGTAAACAGGTAAACAGTGCAGTAGTAAAAAGTAAACAGGTAAACTAGTAACAGCTAAAGAGCAAATGCTAGACAGGTCTTTCTCTTCCTCTGGAAAGAAGCTGTACCTGAGCCTGCTGGTGCGGGAGCACAGGCTCCTGTATCGCCTGCCAGATGGGAGTCGACTGAAAAGACCACGGAAACAGGTGGTCTGGTGTATCTTACCCTGGTTGCTGCATGAGGTAGCACTGTTCCCCATCAGAACTGTATTTGATCTCCTTCTGTGAACTGTCTGTGTGTTTGCAGCTCTGGGCCCAGAGGAAGGAGGTAAAAGGGACTTGGTAAGTAGCGTTAAGAGAACTCAGGCCATCTGGACTGAAAAAGCTCAAACAATCACAGTTATCCATCACTGGCTACTTCACCACCTCTACCTGTGAAGTCAAAACACCTTAGTGTCACAATTGATTCTACAGTTTCCTTTGACTCTCACATCAAATACATCACTCAAAGCCCAACATAATCTTGCACCCTCTTATCTTTCAAGCCTCCTGACCCCTTAGCAACCTACCCGCACCTTACGCTCCACTGATGCCCACCTCCTATCCACCCCCACTGCACATCTCCATTCCATGGGTGACAGGGCTTTTAGCGTGGCTGGCCCCAAACTCTGGAACTCCCTTCCACTCCCACAAACTCTGTGATTAATTAATCTAAATTAATCACATGCATCCATTTTTGCTATGAACATATCTTTAAAACAATTTTTTTTTCAGATGAGTGAATCAATGAAGAGCCAAACCATCTTTATAAACTTTAAAGTTCAACTTCTCTCTTTTATGATCATTTTCCCTTTGGCTCAGGCATCAGTAGTTCCTGGTGTCAGATGTTTAGTATGATGCAAATGACTGAAGCTACAAATCACTGTCAATGGCATGTGCAGAGTAAGCTACCCTAACACCAAGGTAATGTGTGGTATACCCCCCATGGTTTATCCTTTTATGGCCATTCAAACATGTTGTTTCTGCTAAATGTAATGTTGTAGATTTTTGTTCACGTAATTATTAGGTTGTTTCCTTTTCTATCCAGTAGGTGGCAGTCCAAGATAAGAAAACGCAGGGCTCTAAGAAAACGAGACAAAAAAGCAGCATAGCCTACAAGTGCGAATCGAAATGCAATGTGTGAAGTTATTGGAATGGAAATAAATGTAACCACCTTCAACATACTTTTGAAGACATTTTGTTTCAAGTGTGCAACACATGTACTCAATTTAGTAAGGGAGTTTGTCGGTTAGTTAGTTAGTCAGTCGTAGTGTAGGCCTATAGGCTAAGCAAACAATAGGCTACGTTAGCAAAGTAACTAGCATTATTATCATCAAGAGGTGTGCTAACTTGTAGGCCTACCTCCAGATTGCTTTGCATTGAGGTGATACCAGAGCCAGGCTACCTATTAAACATGCTCTGGTGATATTTCAGACTTGACGAACTCCCATGGTAGGCAACGGGAATTCCTTACTGCAGAAATAGTAGATTGATGCTCCTGTCAACAGGATTAGTCTGGGCGTTCTTTTTAAAACGTAGGCTAAACTTTTCATTCAAAGCAGCTTTCTCGTCTGCGTCCTTCAATCACTATAGCCAAACTGCACTGTGTCAAATGTCACCACGAAATGTGATTAAGCAGCTTTATTTTCTTTAATACCTTAATATTTCTGTAATTAATTAATCAAAGTTAATGTGCTATTTTGACAGCCCTAGTTATTATACTACTGCAATACACTAATCTGGTACAGTGTTGCACTGAATAGAGAGATGATCTTGGTGGTCAATGCATGAAATGTCCAACTACGGGAAAAGGAAGTTTGAAGAAAAGAAACAAAAATCACAAAATAAAAATCACATATATTCTGTTTTGTTATAGCATAGAAAACAATGAAACAAATCAACTGACAACAGGTTCATCACATCTCCTTTCAGAATCTTTATTCAGACATTTAAAAGTCAGAAACACATTTTATTTACATATTTTACAAGCATTTTTTTTGCTATGTCAACACATACTGTATAGAACCACTGACACCTCAGATCAGCAAATAACTTTTTCAAAGAAATTCAGCAAATAACTAAACTTTACGGAGAACAGAATACATCATATTGTTGTTGTTGAAAACATTCTCATAATCCACACATTCATTTTCAGGAGAAGAGCATAATATAAAGAAAGCAATATCAGCATTTGTTTAGTTTCATCAGAACAGTAATTATATAACTGAATATACTGTACATACATACATACATACATTACATGTATGAACAGGAGTGTGTGTGACTGGAGTTCCTGCAGTTCTTTATACAGTCTATGGGCCAAAGCTGGAACTATTGCCATAGCAACAAGCCCTGCTCAACTGCCAGGGCCACAGAACAAGCATCACAATGGATGTTGCTACGGTTACGTGGTTACTGTGGAATGTTGGAGTGTCTTGACTTGATGAATT